>NW_020884914.1:7065724-7111599 GCF_003945725.1 Corapipo altera
TAAATAAATAAATAAATAAATAAATAAATAAATAAATAAATAAATAATCCTTGATGCACAGGGCGTTTTATGGACCTGTTTTGTTCAGATTTTTATGAACTTCATGCCAGCTTTTCCATAAACCTCATCTCCAGAGGTCCATCCAGGCTAGTAAACAACTCCTGCTGTGTGTTTGTTCCAGGAGCCCAGGTCCTCTGCACGGTGCTGCTCATCAAACCCAGGGTCTGGAGCCAGAATCTTGCAAGGATCCTCAGAAACCTAGACCTGGAAAAATTCACCCTGGTTGGAATGAAACACGTAGACCTGGAACCAGCCACTGCTCTGGGACTCCTTCCTTCTGAAGTGAAACAGGTTGGTTCAGAATCTGGTAGATCCGTGGCTCTGCTGAGCTTTAGAGTGGGGAAATATGTCAAGTGGTGAATAACCCATTCCTGGAAAAGGCAGCAGTTCCCACCCGGGATTTCGGAGGTGTTTTGGAATTGAGCTGTACAGAACAATCAGATCTGCACCTTATCAGCACAGAGAGCTGACATGCTCAGGGTTCCTTTTATCACATGCCATAAAGAAGCAGACCTGGTTTCTCCCAGATGAAACTGTGGAGGTTATGGGGAATACAGACCTCCCAGGAATCTGTACAGGGCTGACTCTTTACCTGCCAAACAGGTGTCTTCTCCTCCTTCCTCAGGGTCATTCCAGGTAGGGCACATACCTGCACGTGTGCCTGGTTTTATTCCATGTGTTTAAACCTGGGAAACACTCATTGCATTGTCAGGGAATATGGATCTCTGGAGTGCTGTTACCTTAGATTACATCAGAGACACAGCTCCTGAGTTCCAGGAGCCTGTGAGCAGCTCTGTAAAAATGGCCTGCAAAGAGAGAAAATTGTCATTGCTGAGGTCTAAAAGACAATAAAAAGGCTTCTTGAGTTTTGGGGCATTATGGGTGTTAATTACCTAAAAATAGATACGTTTCTGCTCTTTATAGTATTAGAAATTATTTTTGTCCTCAACATATCCTGAGTGTTCAGATATTATGAAGCCTGGAAGCTGAACACTGGGCATTTGAGAGGAGTTAGATTATTATTTTTTTTTTAAATTTCCTTGAGGGAAAAAGAAAATCTGTGTTATTTGATTGCTTTCATGAAGACATGTAACCAATTAACTTTAGAGAAAACAAACCTTTGTAATTGATACTGTTGTTGGGTTAAGTTGGGAAAGTTTATAACATTGTCTCCAAGAAATTCTTGATAGAGGCTTCCAGAAGAAAACAAGAATGTGCCAGGGCAGTGTTATGGAACAATTAATACCTTTTGTGTGATAGCAGTGAGCACAAGCATCTGATTTTTAAATATTTATACTGGTAAGAGGGTTATAGTTGCTGTTGCTGTGGATGGGGATGTGCTTCCCAATATGTTTTTTAATACAAAAGCAAATACAAAATGCTAAATACAAAATGCTTTTTTGATCATCTGAAACAGAAAATGTCTTAAAAAGTCCAAATATCCTCAGAAAATAATGCATATACTTGTGGGGTAAATGTGAGGAGAGGTTGTTTCATGAAAAATATCTTGGGTTTGGAGTTCTCCAACACACCAGAGCAGCTGTTGAGCATTGATTTAGTTTTCTTGAAGAGCTGGTAACTAATGAGTGTAAAAATTACAGATTATTGGGTTTTTGTTCATGGCAAAAAGAGCAGGTTTTGAAAGGGAAAGCAGAGAAATAGTGTGCCTTTGGCAAGGGGGAACTGACAGTAGGAAATGCTTTCTGCTGTCCAGGGGCTCCTTCTCGTTCTTAGAACATGTCAGAAAGTCTTTCACTGGTGAGGGCTGGGAAAGGCTGAGCTCCCAGGATAAGTAGGAAGATTTTCAGAAAGCCTCAGCAGGCTCCAGGGCCTGGGTTATTTGGAAAATCCAGCTGGTAAGTAGCACAATGGCAGCTGTGGGAGCAGGGCTGGTTTTCCAGCTGAATTTCCTACACAGCGTTTGGATGGGAGCAATATCAGTGTTGATCTGCTCCTCAGTTTACAGCACAACAGAATACAATGCTGGCTTTAAAATGAGGCTCTTCATGTGGGTGGAAATTGCTGAATTTAACATGTCCCAGAATCCCAGAATAGCTGAGGTTGGAAGGGATATCTAGGGATAATCCAACCCTCCTGCTCAGCAGGGTCATCTGGAGCAGGTGACACAGGGAGGTTTGGAATGTCTCCAGAGAGGGAGACTCCACACCCTCCCTGGGCAGCTGTTCCAGTGCTCTGCCACCTGCCATGGAAAGAAGTTCTTCCTTATGTTGAGGTGGAACTGCTTGTGTTTTATTTATGGCCATTGCTCCTTGTCTTGTCTCTGAGCACCACTGAAAAGAGTCTGGCACCATCCTCTGACACCCCTTGGAGATACTTATATGTATGGATGAGACCAGTGATGATGAGATGTCCTGTTGAAGAAGATGGAGCCAGTGTTTCTGCCCCTTCTAGAAATTTTCTCCATGGCTTTTATTGCCTCACCTGGAGCCTCATCCAAAATCCACCTCTGGAAAACTCCCAAGTGCTCTGTGATGTGCCGGTTTGTTGTGTGTACATAGTTTTTGTGAGCAAATTTGGGTTTTATTCACTGAAGCCAGACTACCTCACATCTCCTTTTTCTTTCTAATGTATTATTTACATGCACTTGACAAATATCCTCAGCAGCCTGATCTCAGCTACGTGATTGCTTTTTCAACTTAAATACTAACACTGAGCTCCGGAGCAGCGCGTGGCCTTTGGCATGTGATAAATAATGGATTGCTCCGTTCTTCCACGAGGTTATCGAGTCACAGGAGCCACAACAATGTGTTTTATCTGAAGTTTAAGAACGCTTATAAAAAACAAAGGTCAGGTAAATAGAGCTGACATTGTCTTCCCAGTTTTTTGGCACGACCTGATGGTGTTCAGACAGTGAGAAGCGCCGGCTCCCAGGAGGAATTCTGCCCTTGGAGGCTGGATCTCCTTTCAGTGCTTATCCAGCAGATCCAGCCCTGTGGAGATTGGCAGTTTTAGCCTGATTTTTACAGTGGGACCTGATCCTGCTTTGGGGGATTACCTGATCTGATTGCCTGCAGTAGCAGGTCACTGGACTCAATACTCAACGATTCTCTCCAACCCTATCTTGTGATTCCAGCAGTAAAGGCAGAAGGATAATTTTGCTGTTTGTTAATCCCGTTATCCTCCCGAGCCAGTGCACAGCTGGAACTTCCTCTCAACAAAATTGCTCACTGAATTCAAGGCAGCTGCACATGTGCAACCTCTCCACAGCTGCTCGGGGATCCACAAGGACACAGCTTGGAGACAGCATGATGGAAATAAAGGAGGATGGAGAAAAAAAGGATGGGAATAAAGACAGCACTGGGCTAATGGGATCTGGAGTGGATTGAGGAGCTGTATCAGAAGGAAAGGGTCGCCTGGACTCACTAACAATTAGAAACAACATCGTCTTTAACTCCAAGTGCCTGGATTTGCTGGGGAAGAACTCAAAGACAGGAAACAGAGAGAAGAGTTTTGTTATGTAGATCTAAAATCACTGTTAAGAAGCTCTGGAGCAACATAACTTTCATTTATTCTGGTCTAACAGAAACTGAATGTTTTCTTTGCAGTTGTTCCTGCCATAGATGAATGCTGAAATGTCACATCAGTCTTTTTGAAAGTTTTCATGAAAATTATCACTGTTTTTCATCCCCCAAAGAGAAAACCAACAGAAAAGTGAATTATACACATTTCTTTTTAACTAACAAAATTTTCAAGCATGAAGGGATTATTTTGTATTATGCAGAGCTGAATGAATGTCACAATTCTGCAGCACACTATGCCATGCTGAAATTCTTTATCCTCATCCAAACAGAGCTCTTGTCACTGGAGATACGACCCTTTGCCCATGGGCAGGAGGACTGACAAACACCACATACAATCCCTTACATAACTCAGCAATTTAAGAACAGGAGGGCTTTCTCATGGATCATTTTGCCTTTGCAAATAGAGAGGAGAATATGAGGCTTGAGCTCATGGTTTTCAATTTATAACCTAATTCTCAGAGATTCAGTTTAGGAGGAAGGCGAGTGTGAGAAGATTTGGGTCAAAGTCAGTGAATGGTTTCACGTGATGGAGGAGCAAAAGAGGCCTTGAAGTGTTTTATCTCCATATTTTTAAATGAAATGGTAGGATTTGCTTTCAGAAATGTTTTATCTAGAGAATTGCTGTCCTCTGGTGCTTTTAGAAGATTAAAAAATAGAGGAATTAAAACCTCTGTGAATGACGTGATTCAGCTGAATCAAATTCCCCTCCTGTTTTTATTTCCTCCAAAATTAGCAAAAAAAGTAAATAACCATGAGTTGGTTCAGGCAGGGAGCTGGAAACGCCCTTGTTTGTAACGTGTGGAGAAGATCCAGTGCTGGCTGTCACACCGTGGGGTGCAGGGAAGCAGCTCCTGCCACTTTACTCAGATGAAGAGGCAGGAGGAGGGAGGCTGCAGCTGCTTTGGGCACCCTGATCTTGTGTTCAGCCCAGACATCTGCAACAAGCCTGGTTTTCCAAGGTTTTCCTTGATTAAAGCCGTCAGCAAGGCCATGAGCTCTCTGCTGCCCATGGCAAGTGCCCCAGGCACTCACTGCCTTTCCATCATTATGTCTGTCTCTGCACTCAAAGCAGATTCCTCTCACCAGTACAGTGGTTGCTAGTTGGCATTTCCACTTATCCTTAGGCAAAATAAGATTCCCAGGGTGTTGTGACCAGCACAGCTACAAGAGGAACAGCTTTGCTCAGGAGTGGTCACGGGCTGAACTGACCATGCTTGGAAAAGAAGCAAAAGTAGAGAAATTTGCTATGAAGCAAAGAAATTTTGGATGCAAGAAAAAGCACTGTAAAATCACAGCATCAGTGGCAAAGCCAGGAGGGCAAATGGTTTTCTTGCAGGCCCTCTTCTGACCCTCCTGCTTTTAATCTCTGTGGTCCTGGTCCTAGTGTCTGGAATTCTACCATCTTCCAGGAGAACCTCGGCCCTGGCAGCAGGATATGTGTGTGTGTGGGGGGGGGGTGTCTTGCCTTTCATGAACACAAAAAGAAAAGGTCTGCTATTTGTAATCCATCATTTTATATTGACTGAACAATTACATGTGGCTTTTTATCCCAGGGCAATTGTGACCCTGGTGATACTGCCCGTGTTCGTGCTCCCACCTGATCCATGTGAGTTCCTTCACACCTAAGGAATTAGACCTTCTGTAACCTGGTGGATCTGACAAGTCCTGCTTGTCTGTGGTGTATATTTTGAAACTCTGCCTTCAGAGACCACTAGCATGTGTCTTAAAGAGGACACAAAGCAAGGAGCAGTGGCAGATCTGCTTACTTCCAACTTTTCCTAGCCAAAGGAAAGCTGAGATATACCCAGTGCTTTCCAACACTGTTCCTTATAACTGTCCCATCTCTGATCTTTCTTTTCAGGATCCTGCTGCTTTAGAAGCTCACTGTACCTACCTCACCTCAGGCACTGCTCTCGTGCTGTGTCTGCAGAGGCCAAATGCTGTGAAGAAGCTGGTGGATCTCCTGGGGCCAGAGGATCCTAAACTAGCCCAAGCAGTAGATCCCTGCCTCTGGAGGGCTCAGTATGGCACCAGCACAGTCCACAATGGATTTTATGGTAGGTTTTTGTAAAAGAAAAGGCCAAAGACTCAGATATGCAAATGGCAAATAAAAAATGTACTGTTCCCTCCTGCATTGTCACTACCGATCCAGCCTTGGCAGGCAGTGAAGACCATTATTCCCTAGAAAGCTTTCACTGTTTTCTTGGTGGCTGAGCTGAGTGTGTCTCCAACTATAAAATAATCTCCTAGAGGATATATTTCAGAAAGGTTTCTTCCCAGAACAGCCCTAGATCTGTGTTCCATCATAACAGATTTCCTTTGATCTCTTTCCTGCTTGGTCATTTTGTACTTTTGGCTTGGTTATTTTGTAATTACCCCCAAGAACCCATCTGTCTTCTCTGCTTGTGTGTGTCCTCCTGATGTCTCCATAACCCATTGGCCCACTCCCACCAGATTTCACAGAGGAATTAAAGACTCCAAGATACCGAGTCTCTGTAACATCTCAAAACATTAAGGACCAATACAGAGGTGATTAAGAATTTCTCTGACTGAGGAAAGCAGGTAAACTCAGCTGTTTTCCATTGGGAGAGGCTCTTTCCAGCTGGCACTGAGCAGAGCACACAGTCAGCACCCTCAGAGTGCTGAACCATCACAGCTCATCTGCCAGCAGGGAAGGACTGGGATGTTGCACTGTGTGTGTGTGAAGGATGAGAAAATGGGAATCACCCCTGGAGAGAGTGGCCTGTAGAGAACAAAGGGTATTGCCACAAGGAGAGAAGGATGTTATTCCAAAAATTGTAAGGGTTAAATCACTGTCTCAGTGTGAACCTGCTTGTGCTCTATGTAGTTAAACAAATATAAAAATAATAAAGCAATAATTTCTTTAAACCCAGGTGAGCTGTAGGCACTGTATGCCCTCAAGTCCCAGAACTTTCCTTGGATTATTTGGCTCTTTCTATTGTATTCTGTGCTGTGAAATCACTCACTCTTTTCATCCATATCAACTGGTCTGTTGAAAACTGGTAGGTAATGAAGTACTACCATGTACAGTGTGGGGAAGAGAACCAAACCCTTGATCCAGAACCTTCTTTTATGAGACTGGAATCTTGAGGACCAAGACTGAGCCAAGAGAGCTCTCTCACCATGATCCCATAGGATCTCATCTGTGGGAGTGACTGAAGAGCAGGATGTACCTACACAAAAAGAGTGGTCAGGGCTCTTTCGCCAATACTTTTACATTATTGGCCCCTGCTTCTTTTGCCCTTAAGGTTAATGGATTGTGTATCCACGTTGCCTTGAGACTGAGAACTCCTCAGTCATGACTAAGAATGGGTGCTATATACCCCAAACTTCAGACACCTGCTACAGTTGGAGCATGCCCAGCATAACTCAGTGAAAGATGACTTTATATTGATTAGAGAGGCTGAGTCTCACCCTATTAGGTTGGGAGTCACAGGTAGCTCACTGTTTTTGAGAAGCCCTCGGATATTCTGCTTTGGGATTCCCCTCAGATCCCTGGGCTGGGACTTGAAGTCACCTTTGAAGTCTGGGCTGAGCACAGAGCTGAGCTGGCCCCCACCTGCTCTCAGACCAGACTATGTGCATTGTGTACAAAGCCATCCTGGCACACATTCCAGGAAAATGGATGTAGCTGTAGCTAACTGAGTCTGACCCAGCTGCTCTGCCAAGGAGGTGTCTGTCCATAAGGAAGGGAGTGTTCCTAAACCCTTGTACCTCCAAGAGTTTGTCCTTCAATACAGGTGGAACATTTACCTACAAGTTAAGCAGGAAGAGCTTTCCATGAGTAATGTGGGGGACTGTAAGACCATCTTCCTTTCCTAGGAGGGAATACTAAGCTTTCTCAGTTTTGCTCCAGCCGAGGAAGAACTTTAGTTAATGCCTGAAGCAGAGCAAACTCTCACTGTTTCCTCCCAAAGTGACTGGGGAAATTCAATTAATATGAAGACTGGGTTCCAGGGAGACCATTGAACCAGGTAGTGCAGTAATACAGCTTTAATAGTCTGAGGCTCAGCTGCAGAGTTAAACCTGCCTTACTTTCATCTCTTCTGGAGCCTGGAAAGTCATTGTACATTGCTTTTCCTTGCATCCAAGGAGCTCTTAGGTGTATGAACCTTACAGTGGGTTATACCTTGAGCAAAGCAAGAGTTTTACTGTTGCTCACTTTGGGAGCATTTGTGTCCTCTAATGGCATCAGTGATTTAGACATGGCAGGTACATAAAGGATCCAGCACAGCTCAAACACAGGAGACTTATACAACCTTAGGATTGTAAAGTGCTGTGTTAAGGGCTCTGGCCATACAAAGCTGGAATTATGAAGCTCAAACAGTGCTCTCAGATGGGATTCTTTCCTGGGTAGCCTCAAAGGTGGGAATATTTCAGAGGATATTTGTGTATTTGTATCCCAGGAGTATGGATCTGTGCCAGCACATTGACAAACTATGTGGACTCCAGTTACACAGAAATAGCTTTTCCCTCTCTAATATTTTCCACCCACGAATCTCAACACATCCTGAGTAGTGCTTTATAACGCTGATGCTTTATAGGGAAATATCCAGCTGCTAAGCCTGGAGAGACCTCTCAAGTCACTGAGATCAGTTAATTCCCTCACAGACAACCCCATCACACATTCCCTTTCATAAGCATCCACCCCACTTGTCTGGTTGTCTGCAGCTTCTCTGCTCTGATAGCTAAAAATCTTCTTACATTTTCAAACTTAAATATAGTCACATACAGTTTGTGCCCATTTGTTCTCCTGCCATTATCTGGACTTTATTTTAAGTAGTTCTTTTTATGCCTCTGACCTTTTCTACCCCTGGAGTGTTTATCAGAAATCAAATTGCTTCTCAGCTTTGGGTCATATTGGGTCAAACAAGCCAAGGTCTTTTAGCTTTAACTCTTCAGATGGTTCTCCATTCCTTCCACCATCCTCACATCATTTCTCTGTACCTGTTCTAGTCTCAATTCCCATTTTTTTTTTCCCCAGGTGAACAGAAGATACACTGCCATTAGCAATGCCTCATGCTAATTCTGATTTCTGTGGTCAGTTGGAGCCCCCCAGCCTATTTAGGACCTGCATTATAGTTACTAAGTACATTTATTTTACTAACTAGTAGCTCTTTTCCTTCAGTAAGATCAGCCTGATGTGATCCAGAAGCAAAGGAACAACAATGGGATTTAGAGCTGGTATTGAAGGGCTTCACAGGCTCCGTAACACGATTCCCTTGACTATACTCTTAGGAAACAGGAGTCTTGTTTACATGAAGAAGCTGCTGAGTGATAATAGGACAGAATCAAAATACCAAGGAGGCGATGAAACTATTCTAAATATAATGGTTTTAAACGTTTGCTATTACTGTACAGAACAGCTGGCCTTTAAAGCAATTACTTCAGTAAGTTGCACATCATCAATCTCTCCAAAAGATGAGTGTGAGTCTAGAGAAAATGTTTAATTCAAAGCCTGAGAGAATCTGCTCATTTTATTTATCTCTCAGGCTCCAAATCCTATCAAATGGCTGTCCGGGATATGAAGCTGTTTTTCCCAGAAGGGCTGTGCTGTGCCAAGTGTCAGACACTGGAGGAAGAAGAGGTAGGATCTGCCCTTTCCTGGGGTTTATCCTGCTGTGTCAGAGCAGTGGCTTTGGCCTTGCTGTCCCATGACTTCTTTCCTATTATGTTTTAGATAATGTGCTTTTGATGTGTTTTACCAGCTGCTGAGTTTTCCTTCTCCTGTGGATGTTCCTACCACACTGTGCTCCCTCTGCATTGACCCAGAGAGCTGGTGGAGGAGAGCTGGTTCAGATCTGTTTGTTCAGAACCCTGGGCTGGAAATTCAGGAGGGCTCAGGGTTTCAGGAGCAAAGTTGCCACATGGTCAACATTGCTTTGGAAGGGGGATATTTGCTTTCAGCAGGGATGGCAGCATTATCCCTGACCCAGGGGCTGATTTTTTACCAGCTTTGTGTCGTTCTGGAGTGGAGCTGAGGTGGGATGGCTGATGATGGAATAATGATTTGGTTATGCTCAATGGAGTGATGGAAATGTTTGAGCCTTGCTGTGGCTCAGAGGTGACCCAGTTGAGTTAGTCCAAAGAGATTAGCTCTGGAGCTGGATGCTGCTGGCCACAGCTGTAATAGGCTTCACTAATGTGGCTGCTGTCCCTGTGCAGCTCAGCCCAGGGCATTGTGGCTCTGCTGAACACTTGGATGTGCCAGTTCATTCAGAGACAGGAAGGAGCTGCTATACCCCAGCTTTACTTATCCACTGGATAAAGCTGCCAGCCTCACAGATTTTGAGTTTCTGGCCTGGAAAAGCTGGGAGCAGAGACCTTAGAAAGATGTCTGGATACAGGACTTTCAAAAGGATGACAAGATCCTGTATTGAATTAAGCCACAATTAAGAAGAAAAATGCATGCAAAATGTTCTTGTATCTGCAGACAAGCAGGTGTTTTCTGGGCTGGCAATTACAGAAGTACACAACAGCAACAAAAGCTTCACAGCTTGCCTGAATCAATCCTTCAGAAGTGTTAGCCCTCCTGATTAGGGAGCTGCGTTCATGTGACTTGTTTCTCTCTCCCTCCCTTCCCTCCTGCAGATTTATAACCTGAAACGTGACCCCATATTCAGTCTGGAAGTCAGCAAGGAGCACAAGATCCTAAACTGGGAGCCAGGAAGAAAACCCAGTGTTCTGGGCTCTGAGCAGCTATGCAGTCCTGGTAAGGAAATGTAACTCCCGATACAGATTGGGACTGCTATTGATTAATTGGACAGCAAGACAAACCATCTGGTGGCAGCAAGATTTGGTATTGATGTCCCTTCAGAAGGGAGAGACAGCTCTGAGCTGCAAAGAACAGCTCCAGGGGAGTGCAGCCATTTAACTGTTTACCTGCTGGGCCTCTGCACTGCCAGTGCTTTCAGGGTTAAATATGGAGTTGACCTTAACAGCAGCAGCAGAACAAGCACTGTCAACACAGCTGGTGGATGCAACAGCACATGTTCCTCTCCTGAACTTTTACAAGGTGTCTCACACCACTTTGGCCACAGTGGTTTGTGTGTCCATTCAAAGCCTCCCTGGGAGAGGAAGGACACCAGGACATGGGAGGGCTGGGTGGTGGTGAGGCAGTCTGTTCTGTGAGTGGATGCAGGGAGCGCTGCTGGCAGCACAGCCATCTAACTCTCAGGAACTGGACTGAGAGCTCATTCAGTTCCTACTGCTGCTGAGCAGCTGCCAGCTCAAAATGACTCCCAGCTATTGCCAGACTGACTTTGATGTGGAGCTGAAGCCTCAGCAAGGCTGTCAGTTCCCTTGGATGCAGCAGCTTCTCTGGGCCTTTTCTGTTGATTTGACTTGATGGACAAATGTAAACACAGCTGGGATACAGCATCCTTCAGGTCACGAGGTGTCACTAACACAGGGGGATGCTGCCATGTTGGGATGTTGTGGATTGATCCCAAGCCTTTACAAACAAGCAGTGATCAAGTAAAGCATCCCTGTGGTGTTCACTGGGGAATAGAATCGTTTGGAACCAGCTCATTCTCATTCCTGTAGCTTGAGTTCTGGTGTGACTGATGTGGGCAGCTCAGAAAATGGTTCTGTGCTGCACCTGATCACTGTGGTCATCAATAGCAGCAGTGGAACCACAGGATTGTTGTAGACTGAGAGAGGAGTATGACAAAAATGCTACAGAATTACAGACCATCACATCTCTCCTTAAACCCTTCCTGACACAGGACTTTGGGGCACTGGTCCCATACCAGGAGGTGCATGAGGCAGCACCTGTGGAAGTGCAGGGAAGGGGTGGTAAGTCAAGGCCTCTGCCCTCAGGACAGCAGAGCTGTCACTTTGGGTGGGGGGTCTCTGAAGGAGGATTTTTCCCAAGGTATTTGTTACTTGGTATTTCTCCCATTATCTTACTGCACAAGGGGAAAGAACTGGGCCTGTAGCACAGGTCTGCTGTGACTGAAGCACTTCCTGATTTTTATAAGAGATTGCATAAAATAAAATAAACAAAATAGCTTGTGGAGAGAGCAGAGGTATTCTGCAGGCTTTGCACAGCCCAGTGTTGGAATCAAATCTCAAAATATGTGCCCTTAATTTCTTGCTGCATGAGGATCTCTGCTTTGAAGATGTCTAAGCAGAGCAAAAAGGAAACCAGTGTACAGCCTTGATGTTTTTGTGTCTCAGAAAATGTATTTCAAAGAGTTACTGTCCTGGAAAAGCAAGTCCTCGTGATCCCTGAACTGTCAGGCAGGATATAGTAAGTGCCTCCAGCAAGGCAGACACATCACTCACGTTCTGGGCTCATCTCGAACACTAGAGGAAGCTCTTGCACACAAGGAAACCTCCTTCCAGCAAATAATTATCACAGAGCTGCTGCCTAATGGACAGACAGATTTATCATGAGGAAAATATGAAATACATTAAGTCTTACGTATGTTGAGCAAAATTACATTAGGGATTATAAAAGCAGCTGGATTAACAGATTTCTTTGCATGGAAAAAAATGAAATGGAACCGTATCTCCAGTAGCAAAGCAGAAGTTGTCCTTGTCTGACTCCTGAAATGGGGTCAGTTCTGCTGTCTTGTGCTCTCCAGATAGGGACACAAAGACAGCAGCAGTCCAGCAGCTTGGGACGAGCATCCCAAACCACATCACAACACCTGAGTGCCTCCAACATCCCACTTCCATGTCTGTGGCGGGGAAGAATCACTTAGAGGGGGGGAAATACCAAATAAGTGTTTTCATCTTCTCCCATCAGGTCAGCCATTGCTGGATACCCGCTGCCAAACCACTTGCCTTGTGTTGCCTGGGATAATCCTGCGGGGTTCAGAGCCCCCACCTTATGTGGACCTGCTGGATGAGCTTCTTGGCAGAGGTTTCGTGGTGACCGGAGCTCGTCTCACCGTGCTGGACATGCCACAGGCTCTCTGCATCTCCAGGACACTCAGCAGGGCCAAGGGCAGTGTGGCAGCAAAGGTATGGAACAGCTGGAGGTGGGCTTTGCTTCCTTCCCAAAAGAAGAGCTTTTTAATGCCCTGCTGTGCTAAGCTGGCTGTTTGCTCTGAGCAAACTTGCTTTGGTAGCAGTGTTCCAGCACTGCCTCTGAGCTCTGACACCTCTGGTGAGTAACTTGGGCAGTGTCCCTCCCTGGTGTTCCTGTATCCCTGCTGGCTCACTGACCCCAACCTCAACATCATTACAGTGATGTATGATGTACAGTGAGTGTACAGTACAGTGAGTGTACACTCACTGTATGATGTACAGTGAGTGTATCCTTAGTGGGAATTGCCCATCCATTATTTATTTACTGAACATTCAGTTCCCTTCACCCATCAGTGCACAATTATATATGTTCTGCTGCTGTCTCCTGACTTGTTTCTCCATATAAATACAATTTCTCTTTCCCTTTTTCTACTACATTAATCCTCTACTACAATGCTGAACAACTCTTTCATATTTTGGACTGTGCCCTGGAGTCCTAGGCAGGGATTTCCCACCTGCAGAGCTGCTTCCAGCTCTGGGGTCTCCAGCACAGGAAGGACATGGACCAGTTGGAGCAAGTCCAGAGGAGGCACCAAGGTGATCAGAGAGATGGAGCAGCTCTGCTCTGAGGAAAGGCTGGAGAATTGGAATTGTTCAGTCTGGTGAAGAGAAGGCTTTGGGCTGACTGATTGTGGCCTTCTAGGACCTGAAGGGAGCCTACAGGGAAAATGGAAAGAGACAATTTACAAGGGCTTGGAGGGACAGGAAAAGGGGGAATGTCTTCCCACCGCCAGGATTAGATGAGATATTTGGAAGGAATTCTTGGCTGTGAGGATAGTGAGGGCCTGGCACAGGTTGCCCAGAAAAGCTGAGGCTGCCCCATTCCTAGGGCTGGATGGGGCTTGGAGCAACCTGGGATAGTGGAGGGTGTCCCTGCCCATGGCAGGAGGGTGGAATGGGATGAGCTTTAGGGTCCCTTCCACTCCAGGCCATTCTTGGGATTCTCAGTTAGTGGGTGCTGACAGCTCAGGCTACAGCCCAGTGTGGGGCTTGTGCAAGTGCTCACGAGGCTGGAGCACGGGCTGTGCTGCTGGGCTGAGCAGGCATTGCTTCACAGCAGCCAAATATTGGGCCCAGACCATTTTGGTGTAGGAAGAGCCCACCATGTCAGGAACCTTGCCAGGGCAAAGCATCAAGGTGGAATGTACAAGGAAGTGCTGTCAGCAGCATGGGGTAAACCAGGGGGGAAAGTACGTGCAGTGGCAATAGCAAATCAACAACCACCCAAGGGCTGTCAGACCACAGCAGCCCCTCTGCAAAACACATTTTTGCTTCCAGCTTTTCAGTTGTGTTATCTGTAATAACAGCAGCTAAGACCTTTTCAGGTTGTGATTTTTTAAACTGACATCCCTTTGAAGCACATCTATATGGAACAGCAATTACATCTAGCAGCCAATTACTGTAAGAACTGCTTCCTTTTCCCGCGGGTCCCCCGAGGATCCATCCCCCTGCACGTGGAATGTGCAGCTCTCTAGGAATGACAAAGTGAATCACTGTGTGTGGGGCAGAGCCATACCTCCTTCCTCCTGTCAGAGATTAATGACTCTGGGCAGAGCTGGCGTGCTTCCAGAAGGATCTGGCACTGCTGAGCTAAAGGTGAATGTTACAGCCTTTGCTTTCCTGTGCTGGAAGGGAGGTGGGTTCCTTCAAGTAATGCATGCTTCTGCTACAACATCTCAACATTTACCTTATCTCCCTATTCCTGCTTCCAGCGGAGGTAATGACTGAATAACACCCCCTGCTTATTTTCACTCTGAGAGAGGGGAGCAGGAATAACAGTGAGCTGTAGGAGCTGGATAACAGCTCAGACACGATCCTCTCCACTTGGAAGAGTCTGTTGCTTTGTGGCTCCAGCCCCTCCCACAGCACACAAGTGGTTATTGGTGCTGTCAGCGGTTCATCAGCCAGAATTAGACTCATTTGAGTGAAGAGCAGCACCAAAGCTCTGTTTTTGCCTCTCTTGCAGTGTTCCCTCCTGAAGGATGGTCTGTGCCTGGTGCTGGCAGCACAGCGGGACAGTGCTGTCACCTGCCTCTGCTCCCTGCTGGACAGGTAAGAGAGGACATGGCCCTGCCCCACACCCCTACAGAGCTTGTGCTCTGAGGAGGGGCACCTCCTTCTCTGTAATTCCAGGTCTGATGAGGGCAGGTGCCACTCAAAGGCAACCTGTTCTTCACAGTTACCTTGTTAATCACTGAATCATGGAATCCCTAAGGTTGGAAAAGACCATTAAGATCATCAAATCCAGACATCAGCCCAGCACCACCACCATGTACTACACTAAGCCAGGTCCCCAAGTGCCACATCCACGTGTGTTTTGAACACTTCCAGTGATGGTGACTCCACCACTGCCCTGGGCAGCCTGTTGCAGTGCCTGACCACCCCTTCCTTGAAGGAACTTTCCCAATATCCAACCTAAACTTTCCCTGACATAACTTGAAGCAGTTTCCTCTCATTCCTGTCCCTTGTTCCTTGGGAACAGAGCCTGACCCCCACCTGGCTCCATCCTTCTGTCAGGGAGTTGGAGAGAGTGAGAAGGTCCCTCAGCTGCTCCTGGTGCTCCACCCCCTTCCCCAGCTCCATTCCCTTCTCTGGACATGCTCCAGACCTTCAGTGTCTTTCTTGTTGTGAGGGGCACAATACCTCAAAGTATCCCACACTTTCCAAGTCATGTGTCCTCTACTCAGGACCTTAAATACTAAGCTGTGTTGTTGGTTAAGGACCTGAGTGTCTGTGAGGTTTGGCAGCGTGGTTCCCTGAATACAGGGGATTCTGAAATAAGGACTCACACTGGGAATAGACCTGCTGAATCAATAAAATTCCTTGGAGAAATATCTTAGCAGATTTTATGTTTGCTATGAAAAAAATACTGAAATGCCAGAGAGCAAAATCAAAATTAGCCTCTTAAATAAATCACCAGAAACGTTGGATAGGGGATGTATAAGGCTGGAAAAACAAACAGAACCCCTCTGCAGGGACCGATTAGTGAAATGGAGTGATTAGCAGGGCAATTAACCCTCTGTTCCCCAGAGGGAAGGTTTGCCTGCACAGGGGCTGGTGTTTGGCAATGGGATGTGTAGCTCATGCACATGGTTCCTCTGGCAGAGGAAGCAAGGAGGATGTTTTCTGACAAATTCAGTGAGGAGCAGGCCAGGAGCCACACTGATAACACTGCCCTGACTTTGGCTGGACCATCTGGAGGATTTCCAGATGATGCTGTCAGTGGAGCAGGAATAAGTATTCAAGGATAATGGAGTTTACAAGCATCAAGGGGATAAAAGCTGAATATCCATGTTTGTAGGCACTTGTCATACTTTGATGAAAGTATGTTGGACTTGTCATACTTTGATGAAATGTTTCAGGGCCACACCTAGGAAGAATGGTTGGAACAAAGTTCAGCAGTAAGTTTTCAAAAATGTGTTTAAGGTAATTGCAAAATATAGACTTTTTGCTCCCATTCATTTAAAATCACACCCTTGGGAGCCACATCCCAAACCTTCCACCCTGCAAGGCACAGCACTAAAGGGAGGCAAAGAGCAACTTCCCCAAGACCTTTCTGCTGTGTTTTCTTCCACTTTTTTTCCTGGTTTACAGGGGAAAATTGAGCTGCTGGGAACCCCAGAGATCACTGGGGTGGTTCTGGGAGAGTGGTTGCCAGTACAAGGCCCCCTACCTCTCTTTTTTTCCCAGAGTCATGGGTGCTGCTTAGCAGGACCAGCTGCAGCCCAGCACTTCCCTCTCCTGTAGGCTAGATGTGTTTTTAGCTTCAGTCTCAAGGCAGCACCTCCAGAGAAACCTCCTATGGCTTCTCCTGTCTTTACCAGGGAGCCCAGGGGCTGAGAAGGAAGTGGGCAGGAATAGGTGCCAGTCTCACTGTGCCTTCACCTCTCATCCTGCTCTGTACAGAGTCCCTTGCTGAACTGCACAATACATGTGCATAAGTTATGGCTGTCAAGAGGCACTTCAAGTGGCAGGATCCACTCTGCCTCTCACCCTGGTGCCAGAACCAGTGATCAGGCAGCCATTTCATGCAAAACCCTCATATTTGCCTTCATGATCAGTGGTGCCTGTGGAAGGGAGAGAGAGGAGAGAGGCTCACATCTTCAGGTAGATCAGCTTCAGCCAACAGGAGCTCAGGGCCTTATTGTCTCACAAGACATTGCTTAAAATCTGCTTTGCCAATATGTTTGAAAACCCAGCCTGACTTCACTAGTGCCTCATAAGGACACTTCATGCCAAGACATCTTCAATTTAAATAACACCTGAGGTTAATTACACTGACAACTCCATCAGCCCTTTCTGTACCGTGTAAGTCACTGGGTATTTATTTCCCTCTCTCTGCCATGACCTGCCCAGGTTTTGGCCTGAATTTGAGCTGCACTGCTGAAGCACCACGGTGGAGGGATTATTTTACAGCCCTGGGACTTGACTCACAGCTGAGCCACATTTCTTTGTGCCAGGGGGAGGAATGTTGCCATCTGCATGGAAGCCTGGGATGTGATGTCGGAGATGGGCCTTGATAAGAAGGAGGAATCAGGTGTTGAGAGGAGCAAAGTGGTCTTTGCCAGTGTAACTGCTCCTAGCTCTGAGTCTATTAAAGCTTCCCTAAGCCAGCTCTGGTAGTGCTGGAGAGACATTCAGTCCCTGGGGGGGGTTGAAGACAGATCCAGACCCTCCTAAGTGTGTCTTGATTATTGTCCAGCAGCTGGGCCCACTCTGGCTGCTTTCTGGGCATCCATGAAGGAATTATTTCTGCACCAAAGGGCAGGAAGAACAGAGGGAGGGACAAAACCAATGCAGGTGTGGACACAAAAGCAGCCTGTGAGTTTGGTTGCCTGCCAGGAGTGGAGCCAGAGGAGGAATCTGGGAGAATCTGGGTGTGTGCCAAGGCTAACTCATAGGGCAGAGTGAAGTCAGTGTTTGGAAGAGGTGAGGGGAAGCTGCAGCACAGCCTGGGAGCAGTGGGAACCAGGGGGAGAACCCAGAGAAGGAAGTGACACAATCCTATCCCAGAGACAAGGAAAAATTGTGTGAGACTTACCTTTCTAGTTCTATCAGCATCCGGCTGCCTGGATATCTCACTTTAAAGCATTTGAATTTTCCCTGCCACAACTTGTTTTCACAGCCACATTTCCTGGCTGCAGGGTGGCAGAGGGAAGAATGTACAGCAGTGGATTCAAAGCAGCTCCTGGAAGGAAGGCATGCTCTGCTTTTTATGCATGACAAACCAGATTTAGCTGCCTTAATAGGTGATGCTGGTGCCATAGTGATTACTCCTCTATGGTTTTATGCATTTAAAAAGTACTTTCAGATGCCTGTAAGATTGTTAGGACCTAAATAAGTTGTGCACAGACTTAGGAGCTCACCTGGTTAACATTGTACTGAACTCAGGAGGCAGGTTTTGGGTAAAACACCCAAAACACTACAGCAGAATAAAATCAGAGTTTAGGCCAGGCTTTCTGCCTTTCTACCTTTAAACAATGTAATGCAATCAGAACAGAAGGCAAGTGTTAAGGAACTTAGCTGGATGTTATTCTTCCTGACGGAACATTCTTCCCAGTGTTAATTGCTGTTAGCAGGGAGCGATGTTATCCCTATAGGAAGCTCATCCCGGGGAGCTTTGGAGGGGTAGGAGGTGTAGAAATAAAAAAAAAAAAAAAATGAACACATGGGGTGTAAAATCTTAGAGCAGTTGAAAACCACTGAAAGGAAAACTGTTGCCAAGCACAATACCTGGATATGGGGGCAGGGAGCAGGGAGTGGCATTCAAAGCCTCTGGAGAATTTTCAAGCCTGAGGCTCCAAGCGTGCACAGAGTCAGTTTAAAAGGCACTTTTGAAATTTGTACCATGCCTTTTGATTTCTCTTGAATATGTTTTAGGGTCAGCTTGTGTGTGGCTTGAGGAGGAACAGAGCAAAACAAGGACTAGTGAGGCAGTCCCTGCAGCTCAGAAAGTCCTGGGTTTCATGTAAAACACCCAGATTATCTTTGTGGAGAACAAGACCCTTGCACAGAGCTGACTGTCTACACTTACATGTCTGCCCCAGAGACCCCATTATGTAACTGTTAGTTTGAAGGTTTATATTTTAATAGTGCAAAGCCATTTATACAAAGCTTTGTAAAACCCCGGATTTAGCTGTGTAAAGCAGTTCAGTAGCAGATGCCCGTGGCTGGAATTGCTGGCACAGAGCACAGTCCTCCTCAGAGCTGGGTCATCTGCACTCCCTGACAGCTGACGGGGCAAACTAACACTGCCTTCCCTTCCTCTTTACCCCCAGTGCCTGCTGGCAGAAGCAGTCCATCCTGAACACTGCAGAGCATCTCCTTTATCCCCAGAATGAGAATCAGGCAAGTAGAGAAGTTTATGGTACAGATATGTGTCCTTTGTGCCCCTGTGATGGATGAAATTTGTCAATATTGGTTGAATTTTAGAAGAAAATTATAAGCTCTGTGAGACAGAGGTGGTGTCTTGTGGCAGCCCCGAACCTGGGGAAGACGGGACTAAAATCCTGTCAAACTGTCTCCCATATTACAGTGGTGACACAATTTTCAATCAAAATAATTGGAGATATTGATAAAGAATCTATATTTTCCATAGAAATTTGGTTATTTTTTCTCAAAAATCAACACTTAAAAAATATCACAGAATCACAGAATGGTTTGGGTTGGAAGGGACCTCAAAGCTCATCTCATTCCACCCCCTGCCACCATGGGCAGGGACACCTTCCACCAGCCCAGGTTGCTCCAAGCCCTGTCCAACCTGGCCTTGGACACTTCCAGGGATGGGGCAGCCACAACTTCTCTGGGCAACCTGTGCCAGGGCCTCCCCACCCTCACAGGGAAAGATTTCAAATAGCTGTGATATTTGTCAAAAATTAGTGACAGGAAATGTTCACTCAGCTCTGTGGCCAAGCTGGCACATGTCCTGTGTTCTGGAAGTTGTGTTTCAGAAGCCCAAATCCAAATGCAAGAGGAGAAACGAAGCCATTCCAGGGATGGGTTGGCTGAATATTTTCTCAGTAGTTCATCCCAAGAAAGGAAACACTGAACTCCAGACATGTGGGCAGCTAATGGGAATAAACTGCATAAATACATTCAAAATTCTGGCTGTAATCATCAAAGTTTAGAACAAAACAAACGAGAGGTTTGGCTAGAGGAGGCAGTGCCTGAAGAATTGGGACTAGAAGATATAAACTCCTGGTGGAAGGGAGTGTGGGATGAGATGGTCTTTAATGTCCCTTCCAATTCAAGCCATTTTGTGATTCTGTGATAAAAGAATTGGAGGGAGTGAGAAATTACAGCAAATGCCCAAGCCTCTCCTCTGGATCCCTTTGGCTTCCCCAAAAAAAACCCAGCAGGAGAGAGAGGTTGTGCTTGTAACCTCACACAACACATGAGAGCTGCTGCCTTCAGGACTAGTGCTTTAAGGACTGAGCCTTAAAAGACACAGAGCCCTCTTTGAAGTCTGTGTTCCTTCTTTTAACACAGTCAAAGGTACCCCAACTTCCCCAAAGTCCCTCAGCTGCTGCCTTCAGCCTCTCTCCCCGTGGCTCAGTGGGATTCTCCCCAGCGTGGCTGGGATTGCTCCCGCTGCAGTGCCTGGGAGCTCTGCCTGCACAGCTCTGCAGGGCTGTCACAGCTCAGTGCTGCCTGCTGCCAGGGTGCCAGGCTGTTGCCAAGGAATGTGACAGGGCAGCAAGTCCAGGCTGGCTTCTGATTTGCTTTGAAAGGACATTACATATCCCTGCCTGACATAAAATCCTTTCTGCTTCCCGGCACCGGGGAATCAGCCAATCAGGAAAAGGCTCAGAGCGCTTCTGTGCTGAGAAGAGAAAAAAGCAAATATGCTCAGCCCTTCTCCCTGCTTCTGACAGCCTGGGATGTGGAATCTGATCCCTCCGGGGCTGGTGGAAGCAGGGGCTGCTCTCAGCAGCTCAGAGTTTAGACCAGGACTGTAGTCCTGGGACAGTGGCAGGTTCAGCAGGTCTTGTTGGGGGTACCAACATCAGGTTTGTTTTCCAGTGGGTCATTGGCTCCCAAATCTGGGGTAGGTGTAGGAATCAGAGTGAGATCTGAGGAGCAAGAGCACCAGGGAACCTGAACCTCAAAGGGTGGCCCAAGGAATGATGTCTGAGCCTCTGATCTCTTGCTAATGAGTTTATGAAATGCCAGGCAGGCTTTCCAGGGCGAAGCTAATGAGCAACATCCTGATACCTGGCAAAGTTCAGGAGGGTTAAACGAACATGGATTTCAAATCCTCGTGGTCTGAGCAGAGCTGCAGTCTTTACTGGTGGAGTTGAGCCATGGAAGTGAAAAGGAACATCATCCTTGCTCCCTGTGAGATTTGGGATTAGGCAATAGGATGGGAAATCAGCTTTCCAAATGTGGACTGTGTCAGTGCTGACATCTGGGCCTGGGCTGGTTGTCTGCCTGCTTCTGCAGCCCTTGAGGTGAGCAAGCCTTGCACTGCTGGAGCACCTTGACCTGCCTGTGTGAAACATCTGCCTTAGGAGCAGACGAATCCACACTTTGGAAGTTCCTTATTTTTACACGGTGACCCTGAAAATGCTGTGCAGGCTTATCCTGGGCACACACAGACCAGTTCCCATCTGGAAGTGTGACAGAGCCATGGCCACCATTAGGGGCTGTTGAACTTCCATGGACCTCCAGATGTCCCTGCCCAAACTGGAATGTCTCCAGCAACAGGAGAGTAGTCAGGGTGTGCTGTGCTCAGCCTCAGGACTGGGATGTCCTGGGGCTGGCCATTTCCCCTCCCTGCAGCCGTGAGTGTTGCTGGGATGAGCCCGCGAGGCCGAGGTGGCCGTCCCTCGGTGGCGGTGCAGGACGTCACTGACGTGCAGGGGGTGACACGGTCTCTGCACAGTCACCCCTCAGTTAGAGCCCACGGATGCAGCTGAGCCTCCACTGGCAGGCAGCACTAACCCCTCAGCTCTGCCCAAGTCTGCTCCAGCATCTCCCTCCTTGCAACCACCTGAAACCCGGGACCAGAGCAGAGGGACACGTGGAAAACACATCCCAGCCACTCTTGGCCACTCTGCCCCTCAGCAGCAGAGGGGCTGGAGTCTATAACAGAGATTAAAAAGCTGTGAGGAGAGGCAGAGCTGGCAGGAGGGCCCCGAGGGCTGTGTGGGGTGGGCGTCAGCACAGCACCTCTTGTGCTTTATGGTTCATGGTGCTCATTAGCACAGCCAGGATTGCAGGATTGTCCCGGGGCCCTTGGCACTATCCTGGCTTCTCCAGCTTGGAAGCAGCCATGCCAGAGCTGCTCCAGAGCAAGGTTTGGGAAAGAGAGGCAGAGCAGCTGGAGGAGGGAGTAGATTTCCCACTTAGCACTCTGCATATTGTTGCTATTTGTTGTTCTTTGAAAACACGACTCCTGAGAACAGCCAGTGGTCACAGCTAGCAGAGGTTTCCCAGCCATCTCTGTGCTGGGATTAATCCAGCCTGGAAAACAGCCTCTGCACAAGAAACCTGCATCTGAAAAGAGGTTTCTTTGCCATGCACAACTCACAGCTCTGCCCCAACCCTTTCCTTCTTTTCTCCCCAGGCCCAGGAGCTGCTCTGTGGCCTTTTTGACTCACTGACATCAGAGAGCATCCACCGGATTGAATCCCAGAATTCTTAGCCAAGGCAGTCAAGGCCTCCAAACGGCCTTGGATGCCACTGTGGAGATGGACACATGGGGACTCCCAACTCTCAGAACACTAATATTTGTTTGGGATTAAAATGCAAAGTCTGAAGTGTGGCATTAGCATCACTAAGATAAATGAGAGTGGTGGGAGGAAGGATTAGAGCCCCAAAACAAATATTTCTGAACTGTAGCCATGGTTTCTAATGGAATGCATTCAGAGGCAGTCTGCTAGTGTCCATGGAGCAAGGTCTGGAGCATTCCTCTGACTGGGAAAAGTTCAGTAAGTGAACTTTTCAGCAGTGTTCACTGCTGTCTGTCTCTCAGGTTCTTGGGAACTCCATCTTCCCCAAGCCTCAAAGACTTCATGGAGAGGTTCAGTAGCTGCTGCTGCTAGTGTGTTCTCTGAACCAAAGACAAAACCACAGCAAATAAAATGGAAATAGTTTGAGAGAAGGTTGGATCCCTGGAGGGTTCAGTACACCAGGTAGAGCCATTCAATAAGATTAAAAGCTGGACAGCTTAATGTTCACCTGCCTCTGTGCAGTTCTGGGTCCCACAATATCAGAAGAATCTAAAGCTATTAGACTCATAGAATCATAGAATCAGCCAGGTTGGAAAGCACCTCTGAGATCATCAAGTCCAACCCTTGATCCAACCCCACTGTGGTTACCAGCCCATGGCACTGATGCCACATCCAGTCTCACCTTAAACACCTCCAGGGGCAGAAAATCCATCACTTCCTTGGGCAGCCCATCCCAGTGTCTGATTACCCTCTCTGACACAGGTGAAGCTGTGTCAGGGTAGGGTTAAGCTGGGTATTAGAAAAAGGTTCTTCCCCCAGAGGATGTTTGGCACTAACCAGGCTCCCCAGGGCAGTGGGCATGGCCCCAAGGCTGCCAGAGCTCAGGGAGACAGGGTGGAATTGTTGGGGTGTCTCTGAGGGCCAGGAGTTGGACTGGATGATCCCTGTGGGTCCCTTCCAGCTCAGCATGTTCTGTGATTCTCTGTGCATGCATCTGGTTCCAGGCATGGCAGAGGTAGCACGAACAGTCCCTGTGCATTATCCCAGTGGTGTGAAGGCAGAGTCATGTGCAGCTGCCTGGCCACCCCACCTCTGGGTGCTGCTGGGAGTTGAACCCCTTCTGTCACTGGCCTTTCATTCCATGAGAGCCTGGGGTGAGTCCTCCTCCTTCCCAGCTCACCCAGACTCTGGAAAGGCAACACCTCTGAGATCCGTCCCCTTTCATGAGGCTGAAAGTGCCCAGTAAGTCCAAAAGCTGGAGGTCTGGCCCTACAAGCTGTGCTACCTCTGTGGGTAACAGTCCTAATAGAGCCTCTGTCCTTCTCCAAACCACCTTGAAAGAGCCAAAAGAGATTGTCATGGCCAGGGGGGACATGGACAGAGACCAGTCCCAACCTCACACAGCATTTCAGTGTCAGAACTCAGAATCATTGAATCCAGACTGGTTTGGGTTGGAAGGGACCTTAAAGCCCACTTTGTTCCACCCCCTGCCATGGACAGGGACACATTCCATTAGACCAGGTTGCTCCAAGTCCCGTCCAACCTGGCCTTGAATGTGGAAGTACCCTCCAAACCTCTGCTCCCCAGCACTGTTCTGCCTGTTCACTGCTCTGAGCTTTGTGGGGGGACCAGACATCTCCTGAAGAGAAGCTGCAGAAATGCACTGGTGAGGGAAGCAGGCAGCTGCTCCAGTCCCTGGGGAGGACGAGGTCCTTGGAGTCAGCGTGACAGAGAAGCTGCTCTGCTCCTGCAGCTAAGTAGGCCATTTCCTGCACTCCAGGCGCATTTCTGTCATGCTTGTAAAGCCATGTACGCCTTTGAAACAAATGAAAATTATAAGGATCCACCCCCAGCACTCGGGGAATTTGATCTGAAAAAGGAGCATGTGGAATAAAGCACAGGCAGGCAGCGACTGAGGGATGAGGCTGTGGAGCTGTGCACAGGGAAGGGCACACGAGACCAGCAGCAGCCCAGCGTGGGGGCACGGGGGTCACCAGAGCCATGTCCCACTCGCCTGGGCCCACAGAGCTGTGAGAATGGGGTAACAGGGAGCTGCACAGCAGGAGGTGATGCTCTGGGGACTGTCAGCAGTCAGCCTGGAGAGGTGACATCCCAGTGGGACACCCCCAGCACATCTAGGCCTGGCAGGAGCACTCCCAGCTTCGCGGCAGGAGTTGAGATCACGACTTAATTCACAAATTAATTCATGGAGTCATAGAATTATAGAAGGTTTGTCTTGGAAGGGATCTTAAAGCCCATCCTATTCCACCTGGTGCCATGGACAGGGACACCTTCCACTAGCCCAGGTTGCTCCAAGCCCAGTCCAACCTGGCCTTGGACACTTCCAGGGATGGGGCAGCCACAGCTTCTCTGGGCAACCTGTGCCAGGGCCTCACCACCCTCACAGGGAAGATTAATTTACTGTGCAGCAAACCAGGGCCTGGCACAAAACACATCCAATATCCCATCCCCTTCCAGACATCCCACTGCTGAAGCTTGAGCTCTGTGAGCCTCCATCCACCACCATCTTTGCCTCACCAAATGGGGGTGACAGCTCTGCCACATCCCCCAGGCACACCAGCAACACCCCAAAAATGGGGCAGCACCCACATATCACCAAGCAAGAAGCTGCTGCTGTGCCTCCTATTCCTATTTTAAAGCCCAGCTAATTAGTCTGAGCGTAACAAACTAACACGCCCTGCGCAGAGCAGGGGAAAGAATCATCCTCTGGTATTTCCAAAATGCCAGGATTCCATAAATAACCCCGCCAGCCTTTGCTCCTAGAGAATACCCCGCTCCTCCACGGAGAACTGACAACCAGGAGCACCACGGACCCACCCAAAATCAATGCTGTCAGCCCCGGCCGTCAGCCCCGGCTCCAGCAAAGGGAGCTGCAGCTCACACGCTGCTTTTCCCTGGAAACTGCCACAAGGCAGCCAGGATTAGCTAATCAGAGCTGAGGAGCTAGAACTGGGGGAAAGGCAGATCTGATCCAAGATTGCCAGCTTTGCAGCTGGCTCCTACTTGCAAACAATTCATTTAGATTATGAAAGCAAGAAATTGAGTACAAAACCCCCTAGATTGTTTGCTTCCTGGAGAAAGAAAAGAAAAGAAATGGAATTTAGATTAAAAATTATGCAGAATAGTATTAATTCCCCACCCTCTCGTGCCTCCCCTCTTGCTGGAAAACCAGAGCTAATCAGAATTTCGCATTGTTCTGCTGCCACTGTCAGAGCTGCCTCAATGGAGGAGAGATAAAATACAGGAGGTGGCATTTGGTGTTAACTCCTTAGAGTCCTGGTGTGACAAAAATGGGAGCATGGTGCCTGGTGCTGATACCCCATTTTCCCAGCGTGCTCTGGCCTGATCCCCTCCCTTTGACAGGCAAGTGTTGGGGTGTAAAGCTGCTCTCCATGCCCTGCAGAGCTCATTGCTCTGCTCTGGCACTGCCAGGAACAGGCACATTGTGTTTATTCCCCTCAGGGAAGGCTCGGTAGCTCTCAGGTGAGCTTTGCCTCAGGGGTGGTTGGTGTCCCGAGGGATAGGGAGGTGCTGGATGCTTCTCCTTATGTAGGACACAGGCAGAGCCACACTCATGTAGCTTTCCAGCTCGCTGTGTCCTGCTTTGTGCCAAGAACAGAGTTAACTAATTACCAGTCAGGCCTAAAATTCCCTACCTGGCTTCCCCCAGCAGCACTGGGACACTGATACCCAGCCAGGTGAGCAGAGGTGACCTAACCCTCCCCTGAGCAGGGCAGGTGGAGGGGCTGAATTGGCAGCTGAGCCACTGTCCTGCTCTGCTGTGCCAGGGAGCTGCAGGAGCAGCTCGTTCCTGGTGAGCAGGGACTGGCTGTGCCCTTCTCCAGCAGCCCCGGCCCAGGGGCAGCACCCACACACTGCCAGAGACATGGGGACATCTCTGCTGACCCTCCTCAGCCACCAGTGCAGAAACAGCAGCTGCTCAGCACTTTCACAACCTGGCCAAATGCTTCCATCCCCAAAATAGTTCCTGCTCCAGCCCCGTGCAGATGAGCCCTGCTGGGTACCGGGAACGTCCCACGTCACCGCTCGGACCTGCCAGCCTGGAAATCACTGCACAGCAAACAGGATTTACAGCCTTCCCAGCACAGGTATGGCCTGGAAATTGAGCACTGGTTTTCCTCTCCAAGGGTCTATGTCTGGTTCAGGAAGCAGGAGGAGTTGATGGACCTGCTGGAGCTGTCCCTGGATCATCCATACCCACCAAACTGGATAATCCTGGTCTGCACACTTCCCATACTCACAAACATTTGCCTTGCTCTTGCTGGCAGAGCCATAAGCACCTCTCTTGGGCAAAAGCCACCACTGCTGGATATCCAGGAAGACCTCAGAATCTCTTCCAGTATGTAAAGGGGCTCCAAGAGAGCTGGAGAGGGACTTTGAAAAAGGGCCTGTGGTAATAGGCCAATGGGGAATGGCTTCCCACTGCCAGAGGGCAGGGTTAGGTGGGATATTGAGAAGAATTGTTGGCTGTGAGGGTGAAGAGGCCCTGGCATAGGTGGCCCAGAGAAGCTGTGGCTGCCCCATCCCTGGAAGTGTCCAAGGCCAGGTTGGACGGGGCTTGGAGAAACCTGAGCTAGTGGAAGGTGTCCCTGACCATGGCAGAGGGATGGGACAAGAAGAGCTTTAAGATCCCTTCCAACCCAAACCATTCCATGGTATGGCAGGGGTGGTGGCTGTTCCCTGTCAGGGGACATATTTTCCTTGCCATCACCTTCCTGGAGTGGGATAGGGATCTGGGCTCTAGTCCCAGTTCTGTCCCATTGGGAAGGCAGTGGCCTTTCTCAATTCCTTGATCTCCATCTTCCCAGGGCACCATGCCCCAGGCCTGTAGCAGCAGGAGCCAGTGATTAATTGTACTTGGCAATTCCCCACTGGCAGGGGCTGGAGGAGCACAAAGGGCGCTTTGTCTGTGGCTGTGAGCGCTGATAAAGCGGGGCCGGGATGACTCAGCCGTGGGTAATTAGACAGGGAACAGCTGATGTCTCGGGCAGGAACACCAGCCCTGTGCACGAGGAGCTCCCTGGATGCCTCTAACTGGGTCATGCAGGAGACCAGCTCCTTGTCCAGGCTCACCTGGCCCCGGCGTGGCCACAGCCCTGCAGCACCACTGCCCATCCCAGAGCATGGCTGGTCTGCTCCATTAAAGCAAGGCAGGAGCTCTGCTGGGACAGTTTCACAGTGTGGGGTCAAGCTGAGGGCTGCTGGTCCTGCAAACACTCCTGGGAGCTCGGTTGAAGGGCTGTAGGGTCGGTCTGTCTCCATTCATTCATCCATCCACCCACCCACCCGTCAATCCATCCGTCCATGCATCCATTCATCTGTCCATCTGTCCACCCACAGACCCATCCATCACACGTCCATCCATCCATCCATCACCCATCCATCCATCCATCACCCATCCATCCATCCATCACCCATCCTTCCATCCACCCATCTGTCCTTCCCCATGCCTGGCCTGCACATCCAGCCCAGCTCAGCTCCTGCAGGACCAGCTGGGCTCTCCCTCCCGCTGGCTGTATGACCCCCCACAGGCTGGGATTGGGACTGGGATTGGTCTGGGCCATGGGGACTCCTGCCCTGCTGTCCCTGGCCAATCCCTCATTTCCCTGCTCCTGCTGGAGCCAGCCACAGGCAGCTGGGGGGAGATGTAAACCTCAGGTGGGGCTTTGCTGGGCTCCCTGTCTCTGCCTTGTGTCTGTGCGTGGCTGCTCTGTGGGGTGAGTGGATGGATCTGACTCCTGGAGCCTCCTACTTGCAGGCCTGGGTGATGTTGGCCATTTTCTGGCCATCAGGAACCTCCCAAAATCTTTGTGAGCTTTCAAAGATCCTTTTGAAGATGAAAACTTGTCTCCAGCAAGATCATTAAGTTGCTGCAGCTGGTTGGGATCTTCAGGTGGCTCCAATTGACCTGTTTGTGACCAAAGACAGTGGGGGGGGGACTTGAGCATCTCCTTATAAGGAAAGGCTGAGGGAGCTGGGCCTGTTCAGCCTGGGAAGGAGCAGGATGAGAGGGCACCTCATCCATGTCCTTCAGTATCTGCAGGGAGATGTTAGGGGTTGGACCAGGCTCTGCTTGGGAGTGCCCAGCAATAGAACAAGAGGCAAGGGGCAGAAACTGATGCCCAGGAAGTTCCACCTGAACACAGAATTGTTAGGGCTGGAAAAGACCTCTAAGATCATTGAGTCCAACCTTTGACCAACTACCTCTGTGGCCACTAAATCACAAACATGAGAAAGAACTTCTTTCCTGTGTGGGTGACCAAGCACCGGCACAAGCTGCCTAGAGAGGGTATGGAGTCTCCTTCCCTGGAGACACCCAAAAGCCATCTGGGCACAATCCTGAGTAACGTGCTCAGGGGCACACTGCTTGAGCAGGGAGATTGGTCCAGGTGAGCTCCAGTGGTCCCTTCCAACCTGAACCATTCTGGGATTCTCTGATCTGGATGCTGGGATGTCCTGGCTGAGCTGCCGGGTGCTGAAATCTTGGAGAATTCAAGTGACTTAGAAAGGGAAGGAGAGAGCAGGGCAGGGTGGAATGGCTGTCCCTGTCCCTCTGAGGGAACGTTATCCCTCAGCTGACAACCACTGCTTGGGGCCTGCAGAATGCATTTGGCTTGTGCCCCACAGCTGCTGGCACTGACAGGGCTCTGGAGCTCTTAATGCACAACAGCTGGAATTCCATGATCTGAGTGGTGACTTTGGGTGTAGGGCTCCTCCTTTCCAGAGCTCTTGGCAGAAGATCCTGAGCTATCGGTGGTTGATTCCCTCTCACAGCAGACTGGCTGATGGATGTCTCCCAGAAAGCTGGGGAGTAGCATGAACAAGTGGCTCCCAAGAGCTGTTGTCTCCAGTCAATTCAGAGCCAGATGCCTTGAAGTCCTGCAGGAAGTTTGCTGTAAGACCAGTGTGCCTGTTGTACTGGTCCTAGTCTCTGACCCCAGCCTGTCCTTCCACAAGATCCAGCCTCCCTTAGCAAGTCTGGAAGATGGTATTTAGCTCCCAACAGACAACCCTGGTCTGCTTCAACCATCCAAAGTGCTGATGGCAGCCAAAGTACCCTGGGGTCTTGTGAAGCTGCTCCTCTCCCCTGAAGGCAGATATCCAAACTCATGGATGTGACCATGCTAAACCGTGGTCCTGACCACTGAACTACCACAGTCCATCCATCCACCTGCTGCTGAGCATCTCACACAGCCACAGCCTGTACTCAGCTGCCCAGCCTCCAGAGTCTCCCAGCCAGCGTGTCTGGCAGCCTCCAAATATTGGAGTCCCCTTGGATCTGAAGCCAAGTCAGTTGTCTGGGCACCCTGGGGGTCAGCCAGACAATCAGTCCTGGCATGTACAAGCTATCCTGGCCAGCCTCGTGGGGCAGACAAGGCCCAGGAGCTCTGCAGAGCCAGCCATGCTCGTGGGGTAAAGCAGGACTTGGGAACCAGAGCTCTGTCCTTGGGAAAGGCTCCTGGCAGTGCTCCTGGAAGCAGGCTGGGAAGGGCCAGTCCCTCGGGTGATGGCAGGTGTGCCACAAGCTGGAGTGAGGCCGGGAGAGGCTGAGGGAGCTGGACCTCCCTCGGTGTGAAGAAGAGAAGGGTGAGGGATCTCAATCACTGCCCGGGATTGTGTGGTGCTGGAAGCAGAGAGGATGGGGAGGTGCAAAGCAGAGAGATGAAGTGGCGAAGCTTCAGCAAGGGAAGTGCAGATGGGAACAAGGCAAAGGAAGTGTAGCCCAAGAGGGGGACCCAGGCCAGCTGCAGGGTTTGCTCACTCCAAATGGTCCCCAGTTACCCCTCCAGCCCCTGCTCTGTGACTGGGGGGTAGCTACACTCCAGGTGGGATCTGGCCATCCCTTATAGACTGGTCTTTCTTCATTGTGGCTCCTGACTCTGCTCCAGCCCCAGAGGCACTCAGGTGACCCAAATTCCTCTGCCTGCCTTCCTGTCAGGGCCGGGGTGGGGGAAACACTTACAAACCCCCCACTCCAAGGTGGTCAGAGGGGTGAGGCAGCACTCCTGGCTCATCTGCAGCCTTTTCTCCTAAAATTTCTTTCCCACATGGCATCTTCAGGGCTACAAGGTGATTAACACCCCCTTTAAGCAAATTCTGGATGCCTTTAAGCCCCTGAGGTGTTACACATGGCTTACAAGTTGGGCTCCATTAGCACTTGATTTGCTGTTTATTAAAGCCTCAATTAATCTTGTATTAATGCTTTTCAAACACAACTTTTCCGGAGGTGTAGCAGCCTCTGAGGCAAGGAGCTTAACTTCTCCCCAGCCTGGTGTCACCGATGTCAGGGAGGATTTAGCTCTGGATCTCTCCAGGCTGAGAGCTGAGGAGTTGGGAGGTTGCAGAGAGCGAGAGCCGCCCATGAGGATGCTCTAATTAGTGTGGGATAACACCACCCCAGACACACCTCTGGCTCTGCTGCTCCCAAATCTGGGGTGACTGGGGGAGTAGGATCCACGATCTGGGAGCCCACTGCCCACTCTACCACCCCGGGGGAGAAGGGGAGAGGTTTGGGGGCAGCCTGGGGGTGTTGTAGCTGGCAGAGGGAAGCTCTGCTAGCCAGGATCCTGCAAAGCTGGAGCAGGTAGAAGGTTCTGGAGTGGGAAGATACTCACCTGAAAAGCAGAACCCTTTCCTGCCCCTGCCCTGGCAGCCCTGTGGCTTTTGGAGGGCTGTGAAAGAAGGGCTGGATTTGGAGGAGTGTGGTCAGCAGAAACAGCACCTTGTGCTCCTCTGTGGGCTCGGGGTGCTGCCCTGGGCACCCTGAGCAGGCATGGCAGGGGTGCTACCTGTGCCAGCATCCAGACCCGTGTCCGGGTGAGGCAGTGGTGGGATGGAGGAGATCTCCCATCCCTGCCAAGCTGGGATGCTGCTGTTGTCATGGCAATGTGGGAGACCTGCGAGCTGGAGCCCCTAATCATAAAATCATAGAATCAGATGGGTTGGAAAGGACCTCTGAGATCATCAAGTCCAACCCTTGATCCACTACCACCACAGTTGATAGACCATGGCACTGATGCCACGTCCAGCCTCATCTTAAAAACCTCCAGGGACGGAGAATCCACCACTTCCCTGGGCAGCCCATTCCAATGGCTGAGCACCCTCTCTGTAAAGAATTTCTTTCTAATATCTAACCTAAACCTCCCCTGGCACAACTTGAGACCATGCCCTCTTGTCCTACTGCTGGTTGCCTGGGAGAAGAGACCAACCCCCACCTGGCTACAACCTCCTCTCAGGTAGTTGTAGAGAGCGATGAGGTCTCCCCTGAGCCTTCTCTTCTCAAGGCTAAACAACTCCAGCTCCCTCAGCCTCTCCTCACAGCACTTGTGCTCCAGTCCCTTCACCAGCCTCATTGCCCTTCTCTGCACCTGCTCCAGCACCTCAGCATCTTTCCTGAACTGAGGGGCCCAGAACTGGACACAGCACTCCAGGTGAGGCCTCACCAGCGCTGAGTCCAGGGGCAGAATCACTTCCCTGGTCCTGTTGGCCACACTGTTCCTGATCCAGGCCAGGATGCCATTGGCCTTCTTGGCCACCTGGGCACACTGCTGGCTCATGTTCAGCCTCCTGTCAATCAGCACTCCCAGGTCCCTTCCTGCCTGGCTGCTCTCCAGCCACTCTGTCCCAGCCTGGAGCTGCAGGGGGTTGTTGTGGCCAAAGTGCACTTGGCCTTGGCCTTGTTGAACCTCATCCCGTTGGAATCAGCCCAACTCTCCAGCCTATCCAGGTCCCTCTGCAGAGCCCTCCTGCCTTCCAGCAGGTCAACACTCCCTCCCAACTTGGTGTCGTCTGCAAATTTGCTGATGATGGACTCATAACCCACCCCTTTGGGTGGTGGGGGAGTGTGCAGGGCTGGGAGTGCTCTCCATCCCCTCCCTTGAGCCCTGGCATCCCCCCACACCCCAAAATTGCCATCAACCCCCTCCTCCCAAAGCTGACACACCCACCTCCCTTTCAGCTGAAAGACCCTGGTGAAAACACTGGGTTTTCCACGGGGAAAAAACACCTTTGGATGAAAAAATGTGTCCAAACCCATTGCAGGGAGCACAAAGCCAATGCAGAGATGCCAGCAGCCTCCTGCTTCCCTCTGCCCTGAGCCGAAATCCTCCCGGCTGGCTGAGGCTGGAGTGAAGGCACTTAACAACCAGCAGGGTTTGGCCCAGAGCTGTTCCCCGTGGGATGCTCACAGGGTTCTTTCCACCAGGCAGGGATGTACCTGGGAGCTGGCTGTGATGGGATGGGGCTGGAGATGCAGCCAGCTCTGCTCTCCCTCTTCCCAGAAGTGGCTGGATTGTCACACAAGGTCACCTCTCCCTTCTTCCACCAGCTGTGGCCCTGCTGAGACATCTCACGTGGCACAGGCTGGATTTTTCTCCACCTCAGGACAGCTTTTGCTGTCTGGCTCCAGCAGCTCATCTCCGCTGGGGCCCTTGGCAGCTGCCAGGCTTTAACTGACGTCTGTCCATCATTCCCAGCAGCTGGAATCACGGACAGCGGAGGGGCCCCGAGGGAAGGACAGGCAGGGATGAACCTGAGCTGCATCCCCTCCGTGGGCATTCTGCTGCCACTAGAAAGGGATCAGAATGCCCTCGTGCCTCCTCCCACAGCTCCCATCCCTACAGCATTCCTGCTCAGCCCTGGGCTCGGTTCCGCTGGGGTGCCGGGTGGCACATGAGTCACATTTCCTCCCAACGCCCATTCCAGCTTGGTGCTGCCACTATTTTTGGAAATTCTTGGAAGCAGATCAGCCCTGAGAAGCACATTTAATGGATCCTCACCACGCCAGGCTCACGTCCCCCCATGTCCCTGTGCCAGGCTAGGGAAGCCCCCGTCAGCCCGGATCCTGCGCTCCCCTCCCAGTTTGGGATGCGTGGGAACTCACTTCTCATCCCACAGCCCCTCCTGAGTCAGGGGGGAGCTGAAGCACCATCTTAGTGGCAAAACATTACCTTTTAAAGGACCTGCTTGGGATTGGGGTGGGACTTTCTGCAATGCCAGCTTGGCATGGATCATTGTGCTCCCATTGAGTGGATCATTCCCAGCTATTTTTACTCTCAACCCCTGGTGTTTTAGCTGGGGCTGCAGTGCCTCACTTGGTGTCTCTGAGCAAAACCGGGCACAATCCGGTTCTGGAATCAAAGGGTGGATGAAATGAGAGGAAGGTTCAGCAGCTGAGTGTCACAGCCAGGCCCTTCCAGCTCGGGAGGGATCTGGTTTTACACGTGCACCCACACCCATGCCACCCCACACCTGCCACCCTGCGCCTCTTCCCTCCAGTCCTCCAGGATCTGTACAAATCGAGGAGTTATTTTCCTTTCAGAGCAGTGATTGTGCTGCTCATCCTTTGCTCGGGGCACTGCCCAAGGTCAGTGGTCGTGGCCCCCGGGATGTCTGGCTGCCTTCCTGGCCAAACCTGGGAGCAAACTCAGAAGTAATGCAGGGATGTGGTGGCTTTGTTGGGCAGGTGGTGGCTTTGATGAGCTTGGTAAACTTTAGACACGTTTTTTGGGTCTGAAGGTTTTACCTGGAGACAAGCAGCTCTGGCCCTCCTGGCGCTGCCGGGCTCAGCATCCCGACCTTGCCGGGATAAAATTATCCATTTCAGTTTGAATTAAAGGCAGCTCCGCTGGAGCCGCGTGAGGTTCAGCTCGAGGACGTCAAATGGCAGCGTTCCCTTTTTTTATCTGCATCGGGGAGGGGAGGGTCCTGCCAGCCAGCGCCTGGTGACAATGACATTGATTTCCTAGACCTCTTGTCGTGGCCAAATCTGTATTTTTAGCTGGGGAAGAGAAAAATATAAATCACGTGTCGAAGCAATGCTTTCCCTGCCCTGCTGGGAGCGAAGGAGACAAGAGCCGTCGCTGCTGGAGTTGTGGATGAACGGGGCTCGGCGCCCTGTCCCTGGAGCGGGGCTGGGAATGCACCAAGGAGCTGCATCTTCCCGGGGTCCATCCCAGGCACTGCTCCCAGCTGTGCAACACACAGCCCCTGCCCTGGGCTGGGGACCCCGAGCCCCCCGCGATGGGGGTCCTGGGGCAGGGAGCAGTGGGACCCCCACTCCCAAGGGATCCCATCCATCCCCTCGGCATCCCCTGTGACTATTTATCTTCCGGGGCAGGCGCTGCCTTCATCTCCTCTTCCCTGCCACCACCTCCTCCTCCTCCTCCTCCTCGCTCTCCCTCATCCTGTTCTCATTTCCCCAAGAAGACTTTAATGAAATCTGCCCTTAATTAAATCCACATTCATTTGCATAATTACCAGGAAATTGAAATTAGCCTGTGGACGTGGCTGGAATACATTTGGCATCAGGCAGCCCTGGCTGTTCAGAGGGGGCTGCACCAAGGGCAGCTCGGTGCCCCCCACCCAAGGGTGCTGCCAACCTGCCCCACGGTGCTGCTCCCCGTGCTCCTTCCCTCCCACCCAGGGGTGGCCACGACGGCCGGGCATGGAGGGGACATGGTGACAGTGGGGGGACAGCGAGCCCCAGGTAGAGGTCGTGCTCCCCACCCACACGAGCAGCATCACTTTTGCTTTATTTAATAAAAAAAGTCTTCACCACCATTGAGAATTTTTTTTGTTGCTTTTATAACTATGTATTTTGTCGGTTTTTTATGGTTTCAGTTGTGGTTTTTGTTTTTTTGTTTTTTGTCTTTTTTTTTTTTTTAATCCTTTTCAACAGTGACAAACTGAGGTAACGTCTGTGACACTACAGCCTCTCCTACGGGAAGAAGGTCTGAAACCCGACAGCTGAGGGAACTGGAAATAAAAACCCGACAACCTACCGACACAGCGACCTCGACGGGGACAGAAATCACACGGGGCACCCCCCTGGGACAGACCCCCGGGAGGTGCCACCGAGCTCTCCCAGAGAGGCACCGCCGAGCCCTCCCGGGGCGGCCGGGATCCCTTACCTACATTATTGCACGAAAGATTGAGGACATCGAGGGACCTAAGGCAAAAAGGAGAAAAACCGGTGCCTAGAGCGTCTCTACTTAGGGGCAATGCTACTTCTAAGGCCGCCCGGGGCCCGGCACCGCGGGCGGGGGGCAGAGGGGCCCGGGGGCAGCAGCGGGGACGGGGGGTCCGCCCGCCTGCTCTGTAAACTGCTGCTGCTGCTGCTGCTGCTGGATAGCGGGATAGCCCTTGGTGCGGGAATTGCGGCGCCGGGGGGCACGGGGGGTCCCCCCAGCACCCACCCGATGGGAGGGAAGCCCAAACCATACCAGAGTGCTGCCGCCTTGGGGTGCCCCCCACCCTCTCTGGGTGAGCCCCCCACTCCGCTGGGTGCCCAAAACCACGAGGGGAGTTGTGTGTCCCACACACACCCCTGTGACCTTGTCACTAAGGGACCACCAGCGGCTCCTGCCACCACCCCCTGCCTTTGCTGCAGCCAGCCCCGGGGGGTCTATCCCACCGCCTCCTCCCCGCCAGCCCCAGGGGAGAGTGACAGAGTTTGGGGAAGGGGTGACAGCGAGGAGGGGTGATGGGATGAGCACAGGGAACCAGGCTGGCTCTCTGGAGGCCGCTCGGAGCCCACTCCCCTGCCCCCGGGGTGTGCAGGCCAGCCTGGGGCTGCACTGCTGCCACCTCTCCCAGGGACAGAGAGTCTGCAGAGATGCCACTATGACAGAGCCAGCTTGGCCCTGAGCATCCAACCTGCTGGATGGCACTGTGGCCACGGGCCACGGCCCGGAGCACAGCTCCCGGCTGGGGGGACCTGTCCCTCCAGTGGGGTCTGGGGCCATGTGGGGCAGGGCAGGGGGGACAGGGGCTGCCAGTGGCAGTAGTGGGGCACACAATGACACACAGACAGGGACACTTGCTACATTGATGGCTGCCAGCACCTCCCACCATAGGGAGGCAGCCGGGGTTACCAGGGGTCCTGGGCTGCCTGAAAACCCCCAGCTCCCCATCACCAGCCCGGTGCCCATCTCCTCATCCCTTCCTGGTCCCCACCAGTGGGCAGGGATCGATGGAAGGGGACAAATCATCACCCACTCAAACCTCCCCAAAGGCCTCCTCCATGGTGTGGGGTCATTGGCCTTCCCGCTCCCAGTCCAGGGATCAAGCACAGGGTGGGGGAGAGCCAGTGGGCACTGCCTGCCCCGGACCTCCCATCCACTACCCTCCCGACTCTTCCTCCCTGTACTGGGAGACCTCTCCCCATGCCACCCTGTGGGAAGCCTTGGAGGGGCAGCATGGCCATGGCAGGGCCGTGGGCACCCCTGTCCTCCCTGGCAGGGCGCGGTGCCCTTGGCTGGGCTCCCACCGCCGGCCTCACCCAGGCAGGGTGGGGGCATTGGCATCCTTGGCGCTGCAGAGCGCAACCAGTTCTGTCCTTTTCCTCTTCGTTTGTGTTTCTTTTCCTTTTTTTCGCTTTGGGAGACCCAGAGCCTGGTCCCGGCTCGTGCCTCCACCACGAGCAGCTCCTCCCATCCCAGTTGCCGGGGCGGGGGGACAGGACGGGTCGTGCGGCCGCTGCCGCGGCGCCATCAGACGCAGATCTCTATTGCTGTGGCCAGGACCATCTGTCCTTTGCCTTTGTCCTGCCGTCCATCTGTCCTGCTGGCCGTCCCCGGGGCGGCCGCGCTGGACTCGGGACCGCGCGCTCCGCTCCCTTCTGTCAGGACGGTCCTCTTGAGCGGGGCGGGGGTGCAGGAGCCGGTGGCCTCGTGGCAGTGGGAGCCGGCCGGGAGCTTGTCCCTGGTGTGTTTGCGGGAGCGGTAGGAGGGCCGGCACCGCACCTCGGCCATCAGGTCGCACTTGATGAAGTAGAAAACCTCCTTGACGGGGCAGCGCTTCTCGGGGTCGAGGGCCAGCAGGCGCTGGAACATGCGCAGGGCACTGTCCGTGAAGCGCCGCCACTGCGAGGGCAGCCCCCCCAGCCGCCCCTTCTGCCACCGCACGAACTCCTCGAAGAAGGCATCGGACGCCACCGCCGCCTCCCAGGGGAAGTTGCCGGTGAGGACGCAGAAGATGAGCACCCCAAAAGCCCAGACATCGATGCTGGTGTCCACAGCAAAGCCCTCGGCCCGGCCGGCCTGGCACACCTCGGGCGCCGTGTAGGGGATGGTGCCACTGATGCGCTTGACCCGGCAGCCCACCTTGCGGGTCATGCCAAAGTCGGCCAGTTTGACGCGGCGGCAGTCGCGGTCGAAGAGCAGGACGTTCTCCGGTTTGATGTCCCGGTGCACCAGGCTCTTGCTGTGCATGTAGTCGAGGGCCAGGCCCAGCTGCTGCACACAGCGCTTCACCAGCTCCTCGGGGAGCCCCACCTGTGCAGACACGGCGTCAGCCACCCACCACCGAGCCCTGGGGTGGTCCCACCCAGCTCGGGGACCCCACACATATCTGTTACACATCCAACATGGTCATGGATGGCTTTATCTGGGTGCTTTCTGAGGCAGGGAGATGGGTGGTGGGTCCTGGGCCAGCTGAGGGATGGGTGGTGACTCCCCATAGAACCCCAGGGTGGTCTGGGTTGTAAGGGACCTTAAGGACCATCTCATTTCATTCCTTGCCATGAGCATAGACACCTTCCACTAGACCAGGTTGCTCCAAGCTCCATCCAACCTGCCTTGGCAGCCACAACTTCCCCAAGGGAAGGGTGATGGGAAGGCCACTCTAGGGATAGGTAATGGGCCTTAGGCCATCCTAGCAATGCGTGATGGATCTCAGACCACCCAGGGGATGGTCATAAGTCCCAGGCCACCCTACAGATGCATTACAAGGCCCAGATCACCCTAGGGAAGAGTGATTGGGTTCCAGGTCACTCTAGGGATGGATGATGGATCTCAGCCACCCAGGGGACGGGTGATCAGTCCCAGACTTGCTTGTAGGTGCTTATGTTCATGAGAGATCCACAAAGGGCTGCCCAGTCCTTGCACCTGCAGCCCCCTCCCACAGGGGCACCAAGGCACCACAGCAGCTTTGCTCAGAGCCCTGGGGATACTGAGCCCCCACATCCCAAAAGGGCTCCCACGGGAGGGGCGAGGGCTCTCACCTGTGGTGGGATGATGTCGAAGAGGTCCCCACCAGGGGCATACTCCTGAGCGAAGACGTAGCAGTCCTCAGTCTCGAAGACCACGTCAAAGACCTTGATGATGAAGGGGCTGGAGGAGAGTGTGTTGGTGATGCTGAACTCCCGCAGGAAGTTCTTCAGCTTCGTCTTACTCTTGTTGACGAACTTCAGGGCCATCTTGGTGCCTGTGGAGGGCAGGGGACGGAGGTGAGCCCGGGGCACGGTTGGGATGTGCCAGGCACTCTGCTCCCAGCACAGCCCCCTGCTCCACTCACCTGTGCTTTTGTGGGACACCAGGTCCACCTTGCCGTAGGTGCCCTTGCCGAGCTCGCGGATGAGGTCGTAGTGCTTGCTGATGTCGGTGCCTGAGAGGGTGCGGATGGCCAGGGACTGCATGTCCTCGGTGATGAGGGGCACCCCGCAGCAGGCCAGCTTGCGCGACGGCTCCTGCTCAATCGAACCCGCGCTCATGGTTGCGCTGCAAGGCAGAGGTGTGGCAGCATTTCAGTGGGTGCTGCAAAGCCACCCTGTCCCGTCCCATCCCATCCCATCCCGTCCCATCCCATCCCATCCCATCCCATCTCATCCCATCCCATCCCACCCCCAGGGCTGGAGCAGCCCCCGCTGAGTGCCACCCCTCTGTGCCCTGTGGCCACCAACCAAATTGCTCTGGAGAGGATGCTCCAGTCTCTGTGGGGCTGCAGCTGTGTGGGTCAGTGGTCCCTGTGCCACCAACTCAGGGGGATGTCTGGGGGCAAAGGGAGGGCTCAGGGCATGGCAGAGACAGGAGGGCAGGGACATGGACACACACATGGACACACACACACACACATTTCCTCAGCCCTGGTGTGTTCACAGCCACCATACATTGAGGCCTTTAGGGGCTCCCCACTGCTGCCACAGTCCTCAGTGGGGACCCCAGCAGCCAGCCCTGTCCCCTCCACCACTGCAGCCCCCTCCAGAGCCAAGCCTCACACAAGCCAGTGACACTCCAGAGCAGAACCAGGGCCATGCTGCAGGCACCAGGTGGGATATGATGGCTCTTCCAGAAATCCCTCCACCATATCCCTCTGACTATCCATCAGCACTGACTCTTGGCCTCCCCCTGCCAAGGTGATGGATGCCCTGGTTCAGAGAATCACAGAATCCCAGACTGGTTTCAGCTGCAAGGAGCTTCAAAGCTCAACTCATTCCACCCCCTGCCATGGGCAGGGACACCTTCCTCTACACAAGGTTGATCCAAGCCCTCTCCAGCCTGGCCTTCAACACTTCCAGGGATGGGGCAGCCACAGCTTCTCTGGGCAACCTGTGCCAGGGCCTCACCACCCTCACAGACAAGAATTCCTTCCCAATATCCCACCTAACCTTGCCCTCTGGCAGTGGGAAGCCATTCCCCCTTGTCCTGTCCCTCCAGGCCCTTGTCCAAAGTCCCTCTCCAGCTCTCTTGGAGCCCCTTTAGGCACTGGAAGGGGCTCTACGGTCTCCCTGGAGCCTTCTCCAGGCTTTAAAATCCAAATTCTCTCAGCTTTTCCTCATAGCAGAGTTGCTCCATCCCAGTAATCATCTTTATGGCCTCCTCTGGACTTGCTCTAACAGATCCACATCTTTCCTGTGCTGTGGACCCCAGAGCTGGGCACGGTACTCCAGGTAGGATCTCACCAAAGTGGAGCAAGGGGTGGCCCAGCCAGCAGCACATGGACAACAGCACCAACATTCTTCACTCCCATCAAACCAGTGACTCTTTTCCCGCACTCTGACCATCCCTACAACAAGAGCTGAGCTTGGAGTCACTCACCACACTGTCTTCAGGGTGCTGCTCATCCTCCATCACCCCCTGAAGCACCCACAACCCCCCAGGGTCAAGATCACACCCAACCCTTTCCCAACAAGACTGAGACTGATCTCCAACTTCTTCCTCCTTCCTTCCCTGCACCATGCTGCCTCTCATCCCAAAGCAAAGCTCAGCTTCTTCACTTATTATAGTCATATTTTTTTCCCTGGGAAGTTGGGGAAAAAATAGAATAGGAACTTCAACATCATGATGTTCCAAAAATGTAACAGTTTGACTCATAAGATCTCCAAAGCAGCTCATCTCCATAGTGTTTCATTGGCCTCCTGGCAGAGGAGCACCATCTCAGCGTCTGGGTGCTGGAGGTGGAGGTGGATCAGTGCAGCAGCTTGCTGGAGGCAGGACTGAAAACAGCCCCCAGCATCCTGCAAGAAGAATTCCGTCTACACTTGGATTTACAATCACGCTCATCGATGTCTCTTAATTAACCGGTGTTGAAATGCAATTATTCACGTCAGGAAAGTTGGGCTTTGAGGAAAAAACCTGTTGGTTGGATGGGAGAGAGGAGGGGAAGGACTGATGTGCTACGGAAATGCTTTCCAAGACAAAGGCTGTTTGCTTTTCCTCTTGGCTCAACCTGTTGGGGTTTCCAGGTGTCTCTGACCATCAACCAGGGAAAATCCATGAGAAACAGAGGTCCCACCAAGCCCGGTGTCCCTGCTGTGGTCTGCACGGCTGGCACAGGGATGTGCTTCCAGGGACGGGGACGTTGCCGGGATCCTGCCGCAGTGCCGGCTCCGCACAGCACACCCCGCTCTGCCAGGGCTAACGGGAACACGGAGCCATCAGCGATCCCGGGAGAGACCCAACAGCAGCGGTGACCAAAATACCAATGTGCCGAGACCGAGGGAAGCGTAAACACAGAAGTTTTCATTAAAAATTGAAATGCTTTTGAAAACATGTTGGGTTTGATGTGAGCAGCGAAGCGGGGCAGCAGCGGGTGGGAGCGAGGGCTCATTTCCAGCTCTGCACGCTCACAGTGACAGCTGGGATGGGGGAACAGCAGGACACAGGGAGATGATGGTGTCAATGCGGCAAGAGATCCCACCAGCCTGGCACAGCTGGGGCTGAGGTCTCGTGTCTTTGGCTGCCCTCTGCGCCCAGGCCAGGCCCACCAACGTGCCAGATCGGGTCACCAGAGCCAAAATGGGGCCTTTTCTCGGCACACCAGCTCCTGTCCTGCCCCTAAACACCAGAAGAGCACCATGCCCAAAGGAAGCCAAACCCACCTTCTCCCAGCCCAGTTGTTTCGGGTGTTCCTGAAGGAGCTTTCCCAAGAAGGGAGTAAGGATGCACATCCCAGCTGAGCCCTGGCAAAGGCCCCCACCACTCTAGATCCTGGGAATGGCAAAGGGGCAGCAAAGCTGCTGCCACGTGGCACTGGGACCTGCCGCTCACCACAGGCAGTTCCTGCCGTCATCTCCGCATCCTGAACCGTTTCTCCTACTATTCAGACTAAAATTGTTCTGTGTTTAAGCTTCAGAACCGTTTATCTCATTGAGTGAGGAGGATAATCCACCCACTTCTTCCTTGCTCCCTGGCAGGTATTTATAGGCAGCCACTCGTCTCCGTCGGCAGCTGCTGCTCCTCTTCCCAAACCTCCCAGCTCCATCACCAACATCACAGAGCAAATCCCGGGAAGACATAATCCCATATCCAGAGCCCAGCATCCTGCCAGGTACTGGGGCCAGCACTAACAAACCATTCCCACTCTGATGCCACTCTTAGAAGGAGATGCTTTGCCCTGCTCTGCATCCTGCTCCACATCCCACGCCACTGCACACCCAGCCCTGGGCACATCGGCTCTGCCGATAACTAATTGCAAACTCATTAAGAGCTCATTGAGAGGAGCAGAGGACGCCCGAGAGAGCTGCCCCAGGCTCCCCTAGAGGAGGTTGCTGGAGCAGCAGCTGCTTGGAAATTAAGAGGGAAAGGGGGAAAAAATCCCTCTGGTCGCATCAGAGACTGACAGAAAAACAACCCATTTATTGAGGGAGGTTAGAGGAAAAGGGTTTGGGCTGAGCCCTGTGCAGGGCTGGAAGCCTGGCCAGGGGATGGGACTTGCACCATGGGCTGCTCTGGAAAAAGGAACTGGGAAAACAAAGGGAAAACCTATGCAGGGCAGGGGCAGGGCCTTGGCAAGACCCCAATTTCTCTTTGAAGAGGGGAGAAATGAGAAACACGAAGCAGTGGGATGGGCACAGGCCCACACTGCTCTGTCCCTGCACTTGGTAGGTACTGGACAGAGCTTTGATTTCTCTCTTTGCCATCCCCAAATCCTTAGTTATTAGCAGGTAACACTGACTCCCCTCCAAGCCCAGCAGGCTGGAGGCCAAGGCACCCATCAGGAGGAAGCTGCCTCCCTTCACACCCTAACCAGCTCCCAAACCTCCCCTATTTTCCCCAAACTACCCACTGAGCCAGCAAAGTCATGTCCAGGGGGGGTTGGCCCTTTGCTGCTCCTGGTCCCCCTCCTCCCACACCACCCTGGTGCTGGGGTGTCCCCAGGGCAAGGGGCCAGTGGTGCTTTGGCCGTGCCCTGAGCAGAGCCACTGCCTCCCAGTGCCCCGCTCCACTTCCAGACCCCACTGTCTCTGTTCCTGCCTGACCCCGTTCCAGGGACATCCTCTCCTCTCCTCCGCACCGCTGGGACCCGCACAACAGATAACAGATATGAGCTGTGCTTCCTGGGGGCCGTGGCACGGTGGAGCCCAGGGAGGGCTTGCAAAGGCACCTTCGCCTAACGAGGACGTCTCTGCAGGCACGGGGGGGAGGACGAGCATCTCACAGGGGCTCGGAGCCACTGGTACCTGCCACGGCTGGGCAGCCTCCACCCCGGCCAGCCATTGCCTCCCACCCCGCCAAAAGCAGCAAAATGTGTAGGGAAAGAGTTCCTTCACCCATGTGCCATCTCAGGACCATCCAAAACCACTTGGGATAAGCTGAGTATGTCCAGGAAGTGGTCGGTCACACGTGGCTCAGGGACATCAGCCTGTGGCAGCAGTTTGGGAACAGCCCCTCAGCCAGCATCCCGCAGCCTGGGAGGAGCAGCCACCCCCAAAGAGGCCATGGATGGGGCACATTTACATGCTCTCTGGCTGGCTCTGCAGGGAAGTCATCACCAGCACCACTGGAACCACCCGAACTAGCACCAAACCTCCACCAAAGCACCTGCAGCAACTGGGACTTCCCAGTGACCCCAGTCTGGGACTGAATTGGCACTGAATTCCAAGGTATCCAACAATTCTCATACCAGCTCCTTGCCTAGACTAGAGCAGCCTTCTCAGCACCAGGATCGTCTTCAGCAAAGCCAATGAACGCCCAGCCACACGCAGGATCCCAGTTGGCAGGAGCTGCTCTCCCAGTGGGGATGTCCCAGCAGTGGGGCAGGGTCAGGCCCCCTCACACCCATCCATAGCGTCTCCTGCTGTGGGATACATCCCTCATCCTGACTATCAGCCTGTGACAAGATTCCTCAGCCTCTGGTCCCAGGATTCAGGTTCCGCAGGCAAATTTGTGAAGAGCAAACAAAGCACCAGAACTCTCTTCTCCGACAGCTCCTGGGGAGCCACCACTCTTCCTTCCTGCGGGTGTCCTCCGTGCCCTCTGCACTGCTCCCCCGGAGCTGCCAGCAGGATTTTCCCTGCCCTCATCCACACTGTGCTGTGCTGTCTCTGTCCATTGGCCCTGGTGACAGGACCTTGGCCACCTTTCAGTGCTTCGGCCTCCCCGGATTTCTGCTGCTCAGCGGGATGGTTTCGTTAGGACCTCAGCTCCTCTCCAGCCTCCAGCTGCTCCCGCCTTCACCGCCGGCACCGGGGATTTATGATTACTTCATTGTTTGATTGGTTTCATCAGCCTGTCATCATCTCCCTCCCAAAACTCTTCCACCAGCGCCAGCAGCACCGCACGGTTGGGATCTGCAAAGACAAATGCCCCGAACGGCACCTGCCCATTGCCTGCCCACCGGGTCCCCAGGGCAGGGCCAGCTGGCCCTCAGCCCTGCTCACTCCTGTGGGCAATGGGGGCACGTCACCCCACCACAAAAACCAGCGCTGACACCACCCAAGAGGCTGCACAGCCTGTACGTGCCCCACGCAGCCTGGGCATCCCCCCTGCCTCAGCCCCGGCTCCCACCGCTGGGAATGCTCCCGGGAAGGAGGGTGCTCCCACCGCCCCCGTGCCTCATCTCCTCCCACGGCATCCCGGGCAGGGCACGGGCACACCCCGCTCAGGGTCACTCTGAGCACCGGGCGGGTCGGGGGCTCGGCGTGTGGGCACCCAGCTCTGAGCTTCACCTCCCCGTGGGTGACACCTCGACACCGGCCTGGCACAGAGGGGTGCTGAGGCTGCACCACCCTGCCCCTGTCCCCGCTCCCCGTCCCTGAGATGTGGGGGGGCTCCCGGCTGGCGTCGCCTGCCCGCGGCCACAGCGGCAGCGGGGCCGGACCTGGAGGAAAGTGGGTCACACTCCCCCTTCCCCGCCGCAGCCGGGGAGAGGCTGGGATGGGATGGAATGGGATGGGATGGGATGGGATGGGATGGGATGGGATGGGATGGGATGGAGGCTGGGGGAACATGGGGGCACATTGTGGGGGGAAAGGGGGGACAGGGGAGGTGATGAGGGAACATAAGGGGACACGAGGGGACACAATGAAGGGACACGAGGGGACACAAGGCGAGATGACAAGAGGAGATGACATGGGGAGATGACAAGGGGACAAGAGAGGACAAAATAAGGAGACAATGAGGGGACAGGAGGGGAGATGATGAGGGGGCTTGAGGGGAGATGACAAGAGGACATGAGGGGACAACGAGTGGAGGTAAGAGGGAAGACAGGAAGCTGATGAGGGAACACAGGGGGAGATGAGGGAACATGGAAAACAAGGGGAGATGACATGGGGAGGTGATGAGGGGACACAAGGGTACACAATGAGAGGACACGATGGGAGGTGATGAGGGGACACGAGGGGACATGGCCTGAGCTGCCCCCGAGGCCGCCTCTCCCTGCTCTCCCCTTCCCCTGCTTCCAGCTGCCTTCCACCTCGGCGCATCCTTCCAGACGCCCCCAAATCCATTGGGAGCCCCCGGGGACCAGCCCCCCGGTCCCCCGGCCCCGGCTCCGCTCCGGTGTCGCTCAACGCCCCGCCGTCCCCGTCCCTCCTCCCCGTCCCCCCCGCGCCGTGCCGGGGCCGCCCGGAGCGCAGGTGCCATCGGCCGCAGGAGGGACCCGGGCCGGGGAGGGCGGCCGATCCCGGGGGGCAGCGCCCGCACCGCGCGGTGCCTCTCCCCGCTCCGCTCATCCCGGAGCCCCGGCTGTACCGGGATGAGGGGTTTGCCCCCTCCCAGCGCCGTGCGGGCAAACAAAGGGCGGCCTCGGTACCGGGCGGGCAGCGTCTCCCGCACCCCCGTAGCCGCACCCCCATCGCCCCAGCTCAGCCCCGCACCCCCAGCCCCGCACCGCCGCCTTACCGGAGGGACGAGCCGCCGCCGCGCCCCGTCCCCGGCGGGAGAGGAGCCGCCGCTGCCGCCCTCCGCTCGCCCCGCCGGGCTCCTCATGCCGCGGCCCCGCCGCCGCCGCCGCCGGAGGAGCGGAGCGGAGCGGAGCGGAGCCCCCCGCAGCCCCC
>NW_020884914.1:7111999-7324539 GCF_003945725.1 Corapipo altera
ACGGAGCAGACCCCGGGGCTGGGGACAATAGAGGTGAGACTGGTGCTCCTAAGGGGTCAGCTTCACACCCCTCACCCACGCAAGGACCCTGATAGTCCAAGCTTGGAGCATATGGGGGTCAGCAGCACCAGCACCATGCAGCAGGAATGTCCAGGCACAGGACTGATCCTGCTGCTCACTGGTCCCCCAGGCACTGCTATCCCTGAGCCCTCCAAGGCTCTGGTCCCTTTCCCTTGGCACAGGTGATGTCCACCGTGGTGTGGGTGATGCTCACCCTGAATCCTAGAGAATGGTTTGGATGGAAAGGGACCTGCCATGGGCAGGGACACCTTCCACTAGACCAGGTTGCTCCAAGGCCCGTCCAACCTGTCCTTGAATGCTTCCAGGGATGGGGCAGCAGCAGCTTCTGTGGACAATCTGTTCCACCACGGCACAGGTGATGCCCCACCACAGCACAGGCTGCTCCCCAAGAGCTGCTCCTCAATACATGCAGGACATGAGGCTTCCCATGGATGGTAAGACCCTTTGGGCTGAGCTAGGGAACACCAGCTGAGGCAAAGGCAACACAGAGGCTTTCCTTCAGCCTCCTTAAATTTGGCAACACGCTCAGCAAGCGATGCCAGAGCTGGGCACCAGCAGCTCTCAGGTACCTCCAGGCCAGGGGACAGTGACAACTTTTCTGGAGGAAGGCGAGGGGTAGGCACTGTGCTCTTCCTTAGAGCATCCCTGGGCACATCTCCTCTTCCTGCATTTCCTTCTGTCCCCACAGATGCTGAGCAGGGACATTTAACACAGACCACAGTTTGTTTGACTCTCAGCTGGGTGCTGGGTCCCTTTGCTTCCCTGATGCCACTTTGACCTGACCCACAGCCATGGGGCTTCCTCATGCTCTGAGGGGGGGCAGTGTGCTGTTCCCACACACCAGCTGTGCCTGCTCTGCTGGGATTGGGGCTGTCCCATTGCCCCCTGAGCCACCCAACCCCTGGACAGGGCCGGGGAGCCATCGGCACTGACTCACTGCCGGCTCTGATCTGCTCCTGTAGAGGACGCAGAGCAATGAATCTTTTCATGAATGACTTTAAAGCAGGAGGGTGAATCACACTCCAGCACTGTGCTTTAATTTGTGTCAGGATCGGCTGTGCCACTGTCACCCTATTCCCGCTTGGCAGCTGCATGGGGCACTGCTGGCCCCAGGGTCTGGGCCCTGGGAAAGGCTCACAGTGCCAGTGCCCTCAGTCTCCCTCCACTCACCAGTTCCTGTAATAGCTCCAGCACCCGTGGCTCGAATGCTCCCAGTGTGGGTGATCCCCACTGGGATGTGGGTGATCCCCACTGCGATGTGGGTGATCCCCACAGGGATGTGGGCATCCCCGTGGCGTGAGAGCAGAAATGCCAGAGCCCAGTGCCCCAGCAAGCCAAGGTGGGCTGGATGGGGGCTGACGGTGCCCAGAGCAGCTGCTGTGGGGCTGGGAAAGGGGTGGCACAGGGCAGGAGAGCATCGTGGGGTGAGGGTGCTGGGAAAAGGGAAAGTTCTGGGAGATGGGGGCAGAGCTACAGTGCTCTCTGCACCATTGGGCCAGCAGGACACAGGCTGGTGAAAGCCACGCCTGCCTTCCTTGCACACCCCACTCCATGGGCTGCTGGGGACGAAGTGGGTCCAGCCTCGCCCCTTCCCAAGTCCCATGTCACCCTGTGTCCCCTGCCTGTCCTTGCCATGCCACTCCAGCTCCCATAGCCTCCCGCTTGCAGCATTCCAAGCTGCTCCTCTGAGCTCTCCTTTGGCTCCCCGCCCTATTTATAGCTCAGGGCTGTTTCTAGGTCAGGTGGGAGGTGCCAGTGCCCAGGGAGCCGGCCCAGGGACCACGGCAGGCTGTGGGGATGGTGTCACAGGTCCTACACATGGATCATCTCCGAGTGTCACCACCCCAACGCTGGAGGATGGGGCTGTGCTATGCTCCGGGTACACAGAGGCTGAGCTGGCAGTGAGGGACCAGCTGGGCCTGGCAGGGCTCTGTGGGACTCTGTGGGACTCTGTGGGACTCTGTGGGACTCCATGGGGCTCTGTGGGGCTTGGGAGGCCTCCATGGGGCTTGGTGGGGCTCAGCAGGGCTCAGTGGAGCTGTATGGGACTCCATGGAGCTTTGTGGAGTTCTGTGGGGCTCCATGGGACTCATCAGGACTCCATGGGACTCCATGAGGTTCACCAGGTCTTTGTAGGGCTTTGTAGGGTTCAGCAGGGCTCCATGGAAGATTCCATGGGGCTCCATTGGCTTATCAGCACTCCGTGGGGTTCTGTGGGGAACTCTGGGGCTCCATGGGTCTCTGTGGGGCTCACCAGGACTCCAGGGGACACCATGTGGCTCCATGGGACTCTGTGGGGCTCCCTGGGGCTTGTCAGCTCCCTTTGTGGCTTCCAGGCTGCAGCTCAGGCCCTTGCCAGCATGTGGGTCACACACACACTGAGTAATAGTAACACCAGTAGTACCAGGGAGCGTTTGCACCGAGCTTTTGGCCTTCAAAGCACTCCCAGAATATTAATAACTAATTATGATTAATGAGATGAAAGAAACCGGATCAAATATGTTTATCACCTCATACAATCCCAAACCGTGCGAAGATCCCCCAGCTCCCCGAGGGACAACGAGTGTCCCTGGGATTTCTGCTCAGAAAGGGAATATCCAGTTTGTGCCATGGGATGTGCCTGGACAGGGTGGGTGGTGGGAAGTGACCTGGAAAGCCCAAAATTTTTTCAGCGAGCCAAATCCCCTCGGAATTCAGCGAGAAGGTCGGTTGTCCCTTCGGCGTCGCTTGGCTGGAGCAGGAGCCCAGGGGCTGAGCCCCCCACGATCGGGGTTCCACTGCCACCCGCAGCCTGTCACGCACCGGTGACACGAGCTAAAACCTGCCGGGCTTGCTGCGGGGATGCTGGGAAGGAGGAGAGGGAGGGAAGCGGGGAGGCTGACGCGGGAGCGGAGCACGCCGGGAGCCGCAAAGGGAACCGCTCGTCCCGGGGGGCTCCGGCGTGTCCCGGCTGGGGGTCGAACACCCCCCATCCCGCCAGCCCGGGGGGCGCTGGGTGCCCCCTCCGTCCCTGGGGACAGCGCCCATCCACGGGGAATTCCAGGGTAAAGGGGATTGGTGGGAGCTGGTTCCCGGACTCTGGACGGGGGGCTCAGCGCCCCCACCTCGGTGGTCCCCCCACGCGTGTGTTGCCATCCCATGTGGTGGCAGCCGGGATGAGATTCCCAGCGGCTGCTCTCAAGGTCGGGGAGGGGACACGACCCGGGAGCTGTGGGGCAGCGGTGGGCACACGCCAAGCCCCTGCCAGCGGCCCTTGGGGTGATGTCCCTGTCCTCGGAGCCCCAGGGCCCGTCCGTGCTCCCGGGGGACATGAGATGGACCCCAACAGCCGGGCGGGGGGCACAGCGTCCTGCGGGCTGGGTCAGGACCGGCAGCACCGGCCGCACTTGCCGGGAGCTTGGGAATGGTGTTGGCTCTGGAGCCGAAGGATGTCTGTGCAGCTACCGGGCTGGAAGGAAACAGAAGGGGGTTCTTTTGAATGGGCTTCCCGGGAAAAGAGGCAGAACGTGTTTCTTCGGGGAGAGGGAGGGACTGAGCTGGAGGCACGGGGAGAGCCACGGGGTCTGCCCTGGCACCCCGACACCTCGGCACCCCGGTACCCAGCACCATCCAGCACCGCACGGCGCCGGCCGCCTCCGCTCGCAGACCGTTCTCCTGGCACCATCTAGAGGCTGCGGGGACAGGCACGGGGGGACAGACGAGGGGGGGAACAGGCACGGGGGGACAGATGCTGCCACAGCACCCATGCGTGGGGCCCACTTACTGCCCCTGGCACAGGTGGCAGCACCAGGGAGCACCCTCTGATTGCACCCTTTGGTCACCCGAGGGGAGCCTACCCCACTGGGGCTGTGCTGGAGGTGACATGCAATGACACCCATGTCACCATGGGATGCAGACAGGCTCAGGGACAGACTGGTGACAACTAGAGGGGTGTTCAGACACAGGGACCCCCACAGCGTAGCCCACCTTGGAGCAGGGCAGGACAGGCACAAGCCAAGGATGTTCCTGCTTCTCCATCCCCCTGCGGCCACCATTCAGGACTCTGGGCCACCACACTGCCACCCTGGGTGCTCCCTCTGTGGCTGAGAACGACAAACTGTGACACCTGTGACCCAGCACAGTGTGGATGCTGCCAGTCAGCTCCAGCCCCAGGCTGTATGGGATGGGAGCCCTGGGAATTCTGTGCATCCCTCAGCCAGCAGCACCCACACACCCTGTCCCCCTCCACCTGGGCAGTGACTCACGGGAACCAAGGCTCCAAAACACCAGGATTTACACCAAAACAAATCCTACAACTTCCTGCACACCAGGAGGAAGGACAGACTGCCTGGATTTGTCCCACACCCACAGCCCAGCTGGTGGCCCTGAGCCCCCCCAGCCCTCACCATGGGCAGCCAGTGCCTGGCAGGCTCCTGGCTGGAGAGGGTGGGAGCTCTGCTCTGGGGATGAAGGCATGGCACAGGAGCCGGCAGTGGCTCAGTGCCACGGAGGAGCAGTTGGGCACAACATGTTCCAGCATTCACACCTCGCATCCTCACCGGCTGCCCGGCTAATTCCGGCACATTCTCCTTGGCTGCCGCTCAGCAGCGCCGATGGCAGAGGAGATTTTGGGGAAGGGGGAGGTGAGTGCCGGTGCTGCTGCTGAGAGGGACAGGCCTTGGGAAGCCTCGTGGCTGCCCTTGGGGCCCCTCAAACTGCTCTGGCCCCCTGGCCCCAGCCAGCCAGGGAAGAGGAGAGACTGGGCAGGGACCCTGCTCAGGTGGGCAGCAGTGGGTGGGATGTCTCAAGGATGGATTTGGGATAGCTCTGGAATACACATCGCTGCCCACAGCCCCGCTCCCATGAGCACACCAGCATGTCATGGCATGGCACAGGATGCCCACTGTGTTCCCCAGAGAGCTGCTGCCAGGGAAGCACATGGCAGACACTCACATGTGCTGTGCACTGCAGCCTCTCTGGGCACTGCATGGCACAGAATGGGGCTCTGGACTCCTCTGGCCAGGAGAAGATGCACCTACTCCAAAGGAAACTTTGGCATGGCCCGTGCCAGGCTCTGTCCCCCAGCCCCGCTCAGTGCCCTGCTCCCATGCCATGCCCCACCATGGGCTCATGGCACAGCCCCACCAGCGCTGTGTCCCCACCAGTGGTGTCCCGGGACCCGCGGCACTGACCTGTGCAGGTGCAGGGGCTGCAGCTCCTCTTTCTGGAAGCAGACGAAGCAGAAGGAATCCATCGCTCGGCTCCAGTGGTCGCCGTGCCCGGGCGAGGGGGACCGCAGGGCACGCAGTGCCGGAGGGGTGTTGGCATCTTCCTTGCCGGTACCGGCGGTGGCCGGAGGCTCACGCTGGCCCTGTCGGGGCCATGGTGTCGGGGGGCCCGTCACACGGCCGGGCTGAGCACCGGGACCGGCCGCTCACCGGGCACGGGGGCAGCGCTGGGATGTGTCGTGTCCCACGTCGCCCTCGCTCCGGGGCTGACGACGCCCAGTGCCACCCCGGCACCCATCGTGCAGCCCGGCCGGCGGCAGTGCCATTCCTCAGGGGGTGCGAGCAGGCACCTGGGATGGCATCACCCGGGCGAGGGGTCCGAGCCCTGCGGTGCTTCAGAGGCCGCGGGAAGCGGCTGCCCCGTGGCACCGGACGGTGCCCGTGTGGCTGTGAGGGAAAAGTGTCCCCTGCAGCAGGTGGGGTCCAGCAGGCGCTGGCAGGATCCAGCGGGGTCTGGAAGGGGTCCGGCAGGCAGGCGGCCGGGTCGGGAGCCCAGCACGCTGGTGGAGGAGGAAAGTTGTGTCGTCGTGGAGCGGCGGCTCCGCGGGGCTCGTCTCACCGGTGGAGCAGCCGCTCGCTCTGACAGCTGAACCAGCGTGCGAGTATTAATAGCTCCAGACTCCCGCGGCGAGGCTGGAAGTTAACTCCTCGCCTGCCGCCTGCCCGAGCTCCAGCCGCCCTCTCCCGGCGCCGGGCGGCTGCCTCGGGGCTCGCCAGGGCTGCAGCTGAGACCTGGCAAACTCAGCTCGCCCACCCCGTGCACAGGGTGTCACCGAGGGACCCATCCTCCGTCCCCACTGCCCGTCTGACTTCCCAGGCTCTGACACAGGAGACATTGCACAACCCGGGGGGAAATCTCTCAGCCTGGGTGCCCGTGGGTGCCCTGTGCCCTGCCAACGGTGGAGTGAGTGGCCTGGGAGCCATCCTGGAGCCATCCTGGAGCCATCCTGAAGGATTGCTCCCCACTGCAGGGCACACGACAGGAGCACCATGGTGCCTTGTGAGGGGTGTCCCTGTCCCACAGTCTGTGTCCGTGCCCCACGAGTGGCATCTTTGCCCCACAGTTGGTCTCCCTGCCCCAAGAGGGACCATTGGTACAAGGCAGGGTGGCCATGCCAGCAGTGTCCAGCTGCTCCAGGCCAATAAGCCAGGCCAGCACCCTGGGCCAGGTGCCCATGAGGCCCCATGCACTCACCATTACCCATCCACTGGGACCAGGTCAGGGACCAGCACATGTCCCTGAAATCCCTGAGAACCAAATCTGGTCCATTACCCCAGCCCACATCCAGAACCCTGGGACAGAAGCAAAGGGCATGTCTTTGGGAAGTGGGAGCAGGAGGACATGGAGAGGTTTCCCCAGCTTGGCCCATGGGCTTCGTCATCTCTCACCCTGAATTATTCAGTGCATGGCTCTGCCTGCAGCGTGTCTGCTCCAGCCACATCCCCAACTAATGGCAAAAATTGATGGCTTTTTAGCTCCTTGTGGCCAGAAAGCTCCAGCTGTGCTGCTCTGGGTCCTGTCCCCCAGGAGAGAGATGGAACTAGCCTGAAGGGTAGTTTATCCCAATTTCATCTCATAGAATCACAGAATCATGGAATGGTTTAGGTTGGAAGGGACCTTAAAGACCATCTCATTCCTGCCATGGGCAGGGACACCTCCCACCAGCCCAGGTTTCTCCAAGCCCCGTCCAACCTGGCCTTGAACACTTCCAGAGATGGGGCAGCCACAGCTTCTCTGGGCAACCTGTGCCAGGGCCTCACCACTCTCACAGGGAAGAATTTCTTCCCAATATCCCATCTAACCCTGCCCTCTGGCAGTGGGAAGCCATTCCCCCTTGGCCTGTCCCTCCAGGCCCTTGTCCCAAGTCCCTCTCCAGCTCTCCTGGAGCCCCTTTAGGGACTAGAAGGGGCTCTCAGGTCTCCCTGGAGCCTTCTCTTCTCCAGGCTGAATATCCCCAGCTCTCCCAGCCTGGCATAAGAGCTGTGCAGAGTGTTTGCAGTGATCCTGTTTCCATGCTGGTCCCTGGGAGCCCCTCTCCTGCCCGTGGGATGCAGATGGGTACCCCCACCACAGCCAGACTCCCATGGTCCCCCAGGTTCCCCCAGTGCGGCGCCAGGGCCCTGGCACCCACCCAGGCACCCACTCACCAGGAACAGGCTGCAAGGAGCAAGAAAAAATGTTAAAATTTAATGCCTCAGCTAATGGGCCGAGTGGAGCGGAGCAGAAACACAGAATAAAAGGGAACGGGCCAGTGTGTCCAGTCCCTGGGAGCCCCTGATCCCACTCCACACTGTGCTTCCCGGAAGAAGGGGAGACCTTCCCTGGCTGATGGGAGCCTGCTGCCCCCTCGCTCAATAAAAACCCAGTAGTGTCAACCCAGAGAGGTCATGAACACTTGTGGCTCCTGATGGATCCCCACAGGGGCTCGTGGTTGGTGACAGACTGCTCAGGGTGGGACCTGGCTCGTGGGAGCCCAAGCTCCATCGTCCTCCTCCACCACCACCCGCACCTCTGCTGGTGTCCCCACAAAACCCATGGGAGGCTGAGAGCAGGGGGAGGTGTGGAAGGGTAGGTCAGGACAGCCTGTTGTGTTGCCTGGGTGGGATTTTGAGGTCTGGGAAGAAGGTTGGGACAGATTCTGATCTTTGTGTAGGTTTGAAAGAAGCCACAGCCCAAATGAGTCCTTTCTCCCTGCCTGTAGGAGAGTGGAGGAGTCTCTCACTGGAGGGAGCAAGCTGCCATTGCTGCCCCTCTCCCACCTGCTTCTCCAGCTCTGGAGCTGTTGGAAGGGGTGATTTGGACACTGGGATGAATTTCCAGGGCTCCCTTTTAGATACACGCAAAACATCTGACTCACAAAGCCTGCCTGGAGCTTGTTCCTGCCAGTGCTCCCCCACACCTCCTCCTCAGTGCCCTGACTCGTGGGCTTCTTCGGTCCCAGTCTAGGAGCAGCTGCCCTTCATGGGATTTGGGAACCCATTTCTAGGGATGTAATCAGTGTGCCAAAAACCCAGCACCCACATAGTCCCAGAGGAATCCCAATGGGGAGCAAAGCAGGAGGCAGGAGGACCTGGCCAGGAGCTGTGGTGGCCACAAAGGTCCCTTGCCCACCATGGCCACCCTGGATGGTCCTTACTGCTCTGCCCAGCACAGGGATGTGGGATGGTGTGGGATAACAGCCCCAACTGACCTCTCTCCATCCCTGGGACACCAGGCTGTGGGTTCCTGTGCCTCACGCAGGTGGAGGAGGATGGATACCCATTCTGGGGAGAGGCATTTTGGGAGCACCCCTTCCCCAGAGCACAGGCTGCGGTGGGTTTATGTAATGAATTACCCACATTTGTACTTTCTGCAGGAATTTGTACTCAGGAATTTTACCTGCTGGGTTTATACATCTTGCTAAATAAGCAAACTCCTTGCCAAGGAACTCGGGAGACACGGGGAGCGGTGGGGGTTTGCGGACAAAACTTTTCCAAGCCGCTTTATTGGACTTATAAAACACAGCTTAACCCTTTTCATTAAATTGCTTTACATGAGGTGGCAGGGCAGTAAAATGCTCGTTTATCCATGGCATTCCAAATGAGTTACAGCTCAGTTTGTGGTAGGCACAGTAAAGGAGATGGGAACAGAGAGGTGGGATGGGAGGGGAAGCCCCGCCAGCGGCTGGGTTGGCGTGAGCCTCAGACTCACCCTGACAGCAAAACCCCAAATGCTGCAAAACAGGAATAAAGCAATTAAATGTGATGAATATTCGAATGTGGGATTGAAGGGGCTGCAATCAAGGCTGGAGCTGTGCAGGAAGCTTGGATAAGAGGGCTTCAAATCACCTTCTAGTGCATTTGAGGGGCTGGTTGTAATAAAAATAAAGTGATAAACCACGCAGAGACAAATTATTTTCACAAATCCTGTTCCCTTGATCTCCCAAAACAGCTGTTCGGCTCCACAGTATTTCCCTTTCTTCTGTGTTTTAAAACATAAAGTTACATAAATAAAAAAAGGAGGACTTCTCCTACCTTGGGGCTAGTCCAGGCACGATACAACCATGCTGCCTCCCAGTTTGAGGAGCCCCAAACTCAAACGGGGGCTGCCACACTCAGTGATGGGGTGGATTCTGTATTTTCTTTAAGATATGGCACTTGCAGCAATGGGCAGAGCCCCAGAAATGGGATAAAGCAGACTCAGGGTCTGGCATGGCCACATTTCCAGGACACACTTCTTATGCTCCAGGGATGCTGGTGGCAGGGGGAGTCCTTACACCTCGAGTTTCGTGGATCTACAACACCACAAAGCCCCCAGTGGGATTGTGTGAGATCTGTTATTACCTGTGTGAGGCACAGGGACATTGGTGACATCCTGTTGTGTCTGTAAGATCTAAAGGGGGCCTGGAAGAAAGATGGGGACAGACTTTTTATAAGGGCCTGGAGGGATAGGACAAGGGGGAATGGCTTCCCACTGACACAGGGCAGGGTTAGATGGGATATTGGGAAGGAATTTTTGGCTTTGAGGGTTGTGAGGCCCTGGCCCAGGTTGCCCAGAGAAGCTGTGGCTGCCCCTGGATCCCTGGAAGTGTCCAAGGCCAGGCTGGACGGGGCTTGGAGCAACCTGGGCTAGTGGAAGGTGTCCCTGCCCATGGCAGGGGGTGGGACTGGATGGGCTTTAATGTCTCTTCAACCCAAATCATTCCATGCTTTATGATCCCTTTGCTTTGGGGCACAAAGCAAGGACAAAGACTTGCAAAGCTCAACAATCACCCTCAGCCCCACATCCTGTGCTAAAAGCTGTTCCACCTCCTTGGGCTTTGCAGGGAAAACAGGAATAGAGAAGAAATCTCCCTGTAGGGATCCAGAAATTTGGTAGAAGGTTCTCTTCCTTCCTTTTGTTTCACCAGCTGGCTCTGTGCCTGCAGGTCCCTCCCACCACAGCCCAGGGAGCTGGGGCCACTTCTGTTTTGGAGACCCTGAGGATCCCACGCCAGAACACAGAGTGGTGGAAGCAGTGGGTCCCCCCTGGCTCTGCAGGCCGATGTCCTGGCTCAGCAGATCCATGTCCCTGGTTTCCCTGGCGCCTCGGAGCGTGTGTCCACACACGGCCCTGTCGGAATGACAAGTGGTGATAATGAGCTTATCCTTTTAATGATCACCATGGTAACGTGCCAGCACAGCCGCCGATCCTAATGTGAGCCCTGCTGAGGTGGCAGATCCGGGGGCTCCAGCCTCACGTCAACCCTCTGCTGGGCACGGCACAGACCTCGGCTCAGCTGGGGGGTTACAGAGGTGTTGGAGGGGCTTGGGAGGAGTCAGAGGGGTTTTGAAGGTGTTGGAGGGATTTTGGAGATGATGGAGGGATTTTGGAGATGTCAGAGAGGTTTTGAAGGAGCCAGAGGGGGGCTGGAGGTGCTGGAGGAGCTTTGGAGGTGTCTGAGGAGTTTTGGAGGCATTGAAGAGGTTTGGAGAGGTTCTGGAGACATTGGAAACATTTTTGTTGATAGTTTAGAGGTGCTGGAGAGGTTTTACAGATTTTGAAAGGGTTTTGGAGGTTTTGGAGGAGTCAGAGGAATTTGGGAGCTATTGGAGGAGTTTTGGGAAGCACTGGAGTGTTTTGGAGGTGTGTTGGAGAGGTTCTGGAGGTGTCAGAGGGATTTTGAGGAGACTGGAGAGGTTTTAGAGATGCTCAAGGGATTTTGGTCTTAAAGGGGTTTTGGAGATGATGGAGAGATTTTGAGGATGTTGGAGGGTTTTGGAGGAGTCAGAGAGGTTTGGGAGGCTTTGGAGAGGTGGGAAATGTTGGAGAGGTTTTGGAAAGGTACTGGAGATGCGGTAGAGATTTTGGAGAGCTTGGAGGGGGGTTGGAGACCTTGGAGAGGTTTTGGAGAGTTTTGAGAAGGTCTGGGGAGGTTTTTGGAGGTGTTGGAGAGATTTTGGAGATGTTGGAGTGGATTCGAAGGCATTGGAGAGATTTTGGAGGTGTTGGAGGGGTTTTGAAGGCGTTGGAGGGTTTTGGAGGTGTTGGAGGGTGTTTGGGAGGTGTTGGGGGTAGGTTTTGGGGCCAGTGCTCTGCCCGAGGGTGCACATGGTCATTTATCACCACATGGCAGCTCACAGCCATTCTCTCCCCTGTGTCCAGGCAGCACCTCCTCACCTGCACAGCTCCTTCCTGGGGAGTTCCCTCACCCTGCCTGGCCCCTCTGGGGTCAGTGCTGTGCTGAGAGTGTGGAAATAAAACCTCCGTGACAGAAAATGTGCTGTGGAAAGGCCCCAGGACTGCTCAGCCCTAAGCTCCTTATTGAGCCCTGGGGACAGTAACAGCCCCAGGGAGGGTTTATTCTCCCTCCTCCCGGTGTTTAATCCTCTAAAGTAAGTGCCAGCCTCTGCAATGTCCCCCCAGGGGCATTGGCTGTCCCCTCAAAAGCCAGTTAAGCCACTGGTTTCAGCCACCTCTTGTCACTGCAGGTGCCACTGAGAGTTTGGGAACCAAAAGGGATGTTTGGATCTGTGTTAACTTCATTGTTTTGGGGCTATGGCTGGTCCCAGCTTCTTGATTCTGTCAGGCAGCAGTTGGGGACTGGATTTCTCTTTATTTAACATTAGTTCACTGGATGAATGGATCTGGATCTCTCAGTTAACATCTTCTCTCCCGGCCACATCAGGCACTGGAAAACCCACGGCCACAAAGAGCTCCAGGTTAAGGCAAACCTGGGAGATGGGAATAGGAATGGGATTCTGGGCCGTGCAGCTCTGTTGTCCTTGCTGAGCAGGGCTGGCAGGGTTGGGGGTTCCCCCCGCTCCAGTTCATTTAATTACTTAATTAGTTACATGGGAAGAAAGTCAGCAAACGCAGAGGGTGTCCTTGGAGCTCTGCTGGGGTTCAGGAGGAGCTGGGAGCACAGGCATCCCTGTGGATCTGGGGCGAGGCCCAGATCCAGTCCCAGGGCAGGTCTGGGACCAGCACTAGCCCAAGGATCAGGCCCAGATCTGGGTCCCATCCCCATCCCATCCCCTCCCTGCCCATTCATCCCATCCCATCCCATCCCATCCCATCCCATCCCCTCCCCTCCCCTCCCCTCCCCTCCCACCCCATCCCATCCCATCCCATCCCATCCCATCCTATCCCATCCCATTCCCTCCCAAGCCCCGCCCCCTCCGCGCGTGCCCACCCATAGTCCCGCCCTTGGCTCCTCCCCCACCGCGCGCGTGCGCAGTCCGGGAGCCCCGTGCTGCCGCGCGGGAAGGGCGTTTCGCGCATGCGCTCCCTTCGGGGGGCGTGGCCAGGCGTGCCCGCCCCCTCCCGCGCCCCGCGAGGCGCCGCGACCTTTTCCAAGATGGCGGCGGCGGCGCGCCGCGGCTGGTTTGCGCAGGCGCCGCACCGCCGCCCGGGCCGTGATTGGCTGCGCGGGCGCGGTGAGCGCTTCCGGAGGGGGGCGGGGCGGGCCCGGGATGCGCCTGGGGTAGTCCCGGTACGGACCCGGCACGAGCAGCGGCACCGCCTCACGCCCGGCACCGGCACCGCCTCACGCCCGGCACCGGCACGGGCCGCGCCCCCACCCACCGCACCGTCCGCCCGCAGCCCTGCCCAGCGCCCCGGGGCTCCCCGTCCCCGCCAACGGGGGAGGCCCGGGGGCTGGGCGCCGGCGGCTCTCCGGTGCCCGCGGTGCGCGGCCGGCGGGGGCTCGCCGGTGCATGGGCAGGGAGGCCCCGCCGGGCCGCCGCCCGCCATGAGATGAGCGGAGCGCGGCGTCCTGCCTAGAGCCGCCCCGGAGCCGCCGCGGCCATGGTGAGTGCGGGGAGCGGGGACGGGACGGGCGGGGGGAACCGGGACCTGCCCGTGGGGCTGCACCCCCAGAGCCGCCCTGGTCACACGAGGAGAAGGGCCGGGAAGGCAGGAATTCCTCCTGGGAGCGCTAGTGCCGGAGACTGTTGGGAATTACAGGTTTTCCGGCCTTACACCCGGGGAGGGAGTGCCCGGAGAAGCTGTGGCTGCCCCATCCCTGGAAGTGTCCAAGGCCAGGTTGGACAGGGCTTGGAGCAACCTGGGCTGGTGGAAGGTGTCCCTGCCCATGGCAGGGGGTGGAACTAGATGAGTTTTAAGGTCTTTTCCAACCCAAACCATTCTGTGGTTCAGAGTCTCCGAGTTGCCGTGTTGGCCTCCAGTTTGGCCATGGATAAGCTGCAGGAATGTCCTGGATTCTCTGCTGGAGACAGTGGCCTTCAGCTGCCTCCCAGCAGCGTCAGCCCTGTGCAATCCCAAGGAGAGATACAGAGGAGATGCAGCACAGTCTGATTTGCACAATCTTTTTTCCCCTTGATAAGGAGCCAGAGGAGACATCTTTGATCCTTTGGGTGCAGGCAGAGCCAGGCTGGGAGGTGGGAATTGCCTCCAGAGGATCATGGTGCTGCTCACTGTCACCATACCACAACTGCTGTTCTGATTTCTCCCTTGTTCTACCCACAGAGAAGCCTTCTTTCCCAGTGTTTATTGGGCTGACAAAGGAAAGCCACAAACATACACTTTGCAGTTGGTCAGTGAGTGGAGAGATGTTTTCAGCAGCTCATGGGAATCTTCCTGCCCTGTCTCCCCCAGAGAGTCCCACTGGGCACAGATAGTAGTTTCTTATCTAATTTTCAACCCCTTTCTCGCATAATCTGACTTAAATGCTGCAGGGTCAGGCCTTGCACCCATTTTCTTCTGGAGTTTGGGTCTTGGTTGTGAATTTCTTCGCTTAAGAACTGAAATAATCACATCTGCTCATTGTTTGATGTGCTCTTTGCTGGTTTATTGAAACCTTGCTCTCTGGAGCCCATTTAAGTTGAGCTTCATTAGTCCCTTTAAGAGTCTTTGCTGCTGCATATGGGGTCTGCTGGGGTGGGATATGGTCTCCTCAATAAATACAAGTAGTAACCTGTTGCTCCTGGGTGTGTGTGGGTGAGGGATGTACCTGCTGTGCCTGCCTGCTCAAGGTGGGTTCCTGATGTGTCTGCCACGTGCCACAGGTCCTTCTAGATTTAGCTTCAGCCAAAGGGGGATATTTTTGAGGTGGATTCGTCTTAGTGAACCCCCCAAGTTCAAAAAGATGAATAAATATTGTGGTTTGGAGGATTTGGTAGACCACTTAAAATTGCAGGTGGCAAAAGGCCTTCTTAATTCTTCCCCTGCCTTGAGATGGACACACACATTTATCCTCCTGAATTACACCATGTTTGCTTCCTTTTGCCATCAACATCCACCATTTGGCTCAGCCACAAGCCCTGCCTTGGGAAATGGAAACAGCCACCGGACTGTGCTGCACCATTTACTGTTGTAACTCCTCATGTGACTCCTGGGCAAGATTTTCCTGCTGTTTCCATTTCCTTGGAGCTTACAGATGGGCATGTTCTGCTGCTAGTGCACCTCCTTCCTGGAAACAGTTGGAAAAGGGGGAAGATGAGCTGCTGGAAGGCATCCTGGGAACAAATAAAACATAATTAAACCCTGCTGTCAGGAATACAGGCTCATGTAAGCAGATTTTCGTAGTGGAGTTGAATTGGGTTAAACTGGAATGGAGTGAGCAGTGATGAATTAGAGCTTGATTAACTGGGGAGGAATTTTGAGAGGAAATTGTGAAGTCTGAGTGCCCAGCAAAGGCAAGAGGGAAACCAGTGATGCACAGTGAGCTCAGAAACTGCACATGCTGTGGAACAGGTGCCCATTTGCTGGGCTTAGGTGCCACTAATGGCTCAGAAATCTTCATGCCACTATTAAAACTTAGTTTCAGAAGAAGCTTGAATCATCCTTGGCTTTCAGAGGTGTTTGTGAAGAGCAGCCCTGCTGTGCTGAGCTCTGGTCGTCCCTGTGTGGTGGTTCCTGTGGCTGCTCGTGCACGTTGTGTCTCTAAAAGCGTTTGTGCAGTGTCCAGTTTGGGGCTTCCTGTGAGGAAGGGGGGTCAGCAATGAGGGTGTCATGACATGTCCATAGGGAAAAGAGTCTTGCAAAATCAGGTGGGTTTCTGGGGAGTTAAATCTCTAAACAGAGAGTAACTAAATCCAACTTCAAGCTTTTCTCTTCTTTCACAGGCCACAAATTATTATATAGTTTCATGCTCAACTTTTAGGGTCTTTCTACGTGATTTAGTGAACAGCTTCAGAATAAATATTGTTTGTGGCACTAATCCTTGAAGGCATTTGTTTTGTCTCATCACTCATTCCTTCACCTTTGTTCCCCTTTGCACTGGTGCAGATAAACAGTCTCTGAGGCCCTCAGAGCTCAGTCAGGAGCTCCCCAGCAATCCTGTCACCTGGGAATTGCATTTGGAATTCCCACGTGAGGCTGAAGTCGGGTGATTGCCTCCTAGGGAATGTATTCTTCAGTTATGTGGGATTTGTGTTCTGCCAGCAACGAGGCCAGCTTAGGAAAGGGGACTTCTTACAGGAAATGCTGCTGTGTGAGGGATCAGAGGGGTTGGAGAACAGGCTCCTCACGGAACAAGTCACGCTTCCCTCAGGTTGTCACTGAGTGTGGAGCCACACAGGGAGCAGACAATGAAAGTGGCAGCACAGATCCCAGGAATCCTGTGTCCTGGTTCTGTGTGTGACAAATATAGCTGCAGAAATGGGAGTAGGCAGTGGTTGTCTGTAGCCTGGCTCTCTGAGTTTCCCACAGCAGCATCCTTGCTTTTATTTTACAGCCTCTATTATCACCTTCCCAGTTTTTTGGCAGTAAGTGCTGTTGTATTCTTACACTTGAAGCTACCTTGATGATGGTTTAGGCCTTCCATTCACTAAGGAGAAAAGAGTGTGTGGATTGCAGCACGTGCAGCCAGGTAATGCTGGTGAGCCACAGGGTATCTGGCACTCTTGGTTGCCAAGGAGCTCCTGCTGAATTAACCAAAATAGCTCCTGTTGATTCTGTGTGTCAGAGTAGCTGAGCTGCTGGCCTTAGGCTGGATCAGGTCTGTGGGAGGTAAACCAGAGCTGGTTTTGGGATCACTGCTGATGTTGGCCGTGCAGATGGCTGAGGATGTTGTGACAGGAGGCAGCAGCAGCTTCTTGCTCCTGCCAAGCCCCCCTGCCTGGTTGTCCCATCGTGCTGGAGACATTCAAACTATGCCAGGGCTGCTCTGGCTGTTGGTGAAACACGTGAGCTGCAGGGATGGCAAGAGATGGAGAGGATGCGGATGTTGCACAGGCAGGAAGTGCTGGCACGTGGTGAGGTGGGCTCTGCCTCACGGGAGGTGTTTGTGTGAGGAGGGAACAGAGTGCCCTCCCTCCCTCCCTGCCCTCAGTGCCAGCTGAAGTGCAGCACCAAAACTGCACCACTGTGGTGGAGCCTGAGCTTCTGTCTGCTCCCTGTACATCTCCCTTATGTACAGCTTACCACTAAAAGTAAACCCTTTGTACAACCATTCTGACTCGCTACTGAGCAGAGAGATGAGAGAATAGGAACTCGGAAGTTCTGGCCTCAGCTCCAACATCTGGCTTCCTTTTTGGACTGGCAAGTCATGTTATAACTCTGTACCCCCCAGTTATCTCCACTTGTTAAATCATTAAACTGGAGGTGAGACCTAATGCTGGTGATTTTTCCCATCTTCTCTATCTCTGCAGCAAAGTCTGTGCAGCTCCAGAGAGGAACTGAGGCTGTAGCAGGAGAAAGAGCTGGTGTCTGCCAAGGATGCTCCCCCCAGAAGAAAAGCTTTTTCTCTGAGGAAAACAGCTCATTTAGCAGAATGGTTGTCCATAATACCTTTCAAGATCTATAATAACTACAATCCATGCATATTTCAAAGACTTGGGTAGCTAAACTTAGGCTGCCCTGTCACCAGGAGGACTAAAATGTGTCCAGGTGGAATTATTGAGCCTCAAGGTTGAGTAAACGAGTTTGAAAAGCTCGTTTCATAGATAATGCTGAGAGATGGGTGGTGGTGGTTGGAATTATTTCAGTAGAAAAGCATTAAAACCTGGCAGGTACTGCCAAGCTCATGCCGTGGGGTTCAGCACTGTGACTGTTCCTGAAATCTCCAAGGAATCTGGGTTGTGTTTGGTGAATTTAGTACACATTATTAGATGTTGTACTTTAGAGCAGGGAGAATTAGCTGCTCTTGATGTTGTTATATTTCCAACAGGTGTTAGTATATGCAAAGTAGAAGAGAATGGAGCTTTTTTATGTACAGGATGATATGTGTCTGGTAAAATGTGTCCTAAAATCCTTCCAACATCCCTTTATCAGTCAGCAGATATTTCAATATTTCCTGGTAGTAATTATATTTGTATTTGGGTCACTGCTGCCTTGGCTCTCTCTGCATCCCAGGTGTTAACATGGTAACCTTCTCCTTTTAGAGAATTAAAAACCAAGACCTTTGCTGCTTTGTTCTATCAAAATAAAATTCTTACAATCCCATTTAGATCAAATAATCCTTGGAATCCCATTTATTAAGTGTGCAGCATGTGCCTGTTCTCCTGTGAAGGCCTCACTGTTCCAACCAAAGTGTAAATATTAACAGTTTGGTAGAGGAAAAACAGTTTTCCTACTGATTCTGATGGTCAAGGACTTGCTTGCTCATCCAGGGTTTTATTTGTCAGTCTTCTGAGGAGAGCTTCTGTCCTCTGGAATTTTGGGAGTGACGCAGCTTCTCCTGGGCTCAGAAGCACCCACAGCTTATGAAAGGTGTTCTGGTGGTGAAGCAACTCTTTACCAGCCTTACCTTCCCTCCACACTCATTTTATCCATGTTTCTGCTTTCTGTTTACAGGCAGGATAATCTCACTCCACCAGAACTGTTCCAGGCTCTTCTAGCAACACCACAAATTCCTTAATTTTCCCCCCCAATCCTTCCTCTGTGTGGATCATGCCTAGAATTCCATTTCTTTTCCCGTTTCCCAACACTTTGCATTCGTGCTCCAGATAACTTTTTATTTGTTTCAGCATCTCCAAGTTTACAGCTGCATCTCTGGGTGTATTTTTAGCATTTTGACTTAATATTTTATTACAGCTTTAATGCAGCGTGGATTTCTTCCCAAGAGGGATTGTCCTGATTCCTTTTTGTCCCCTCTTTGGAGAAGGAAGCTGCTCATCTGTTTTGTATACTGGCTTGTCAGGATGCCAAAGCCAGCACTGGAAGCAGCTTTCCAGAGGAAAGAGTGAGGGGTTTTTTCCTTAGGAGAGATAATTTTGCCTGAAAAAGCTGTGTTGTGCTTGGTTGATTCTCTCCTGCTTCAATGGGTAAGAACAGAACAAGGTTTCTTCTGCATTGCAATAGAAACCCAAATTTTTGGGGGTTGAGGGCAGCTTCTTCCATGGGAGTTTGTTCCAGTGATGATTTTCCTGGAGTAGTAGCTGGTGCTGGAGAACTGGATGTTTAAAATCAAGGTCTGGAGGGGATAATGTAAAAACAGCTACTCTGTATGGCTGGATTTGTTGTTCCCCATGCTGTTACCCTGTTCCTTTGCTTGTGAGGGATAAGATGGAATTTTCTACCATTCCTTGGCTTGCTTTTTGCAAGTGTGAAGGAAACAAAGAGGAGGAGGAGGATGTGATCCATGACCTCTGACATGGAAACATGAGGTAGGTGCTCAGGAGCAATGCAATTCCTGCTCCCATCCATGGCTGGGGGCTGCACCAGCTGCTCCTCTGATCCCACCCCAGGAGATGCAGTTTTTGGGACTGGGGAAGGGTGGAGGAGGAGAAGGAGCTTTGGTTTGCAACAGCTGCTCTTTCTTGTTTCCTGGTGCTTGATGAAGTGGGTTGGGTTGTGTTGACCAAAGCCTGGTTGTGTGTTGGCGGTTTGGATTCTCCTGGTCCCAGGGCAAATATCCCTATATTGGCCCACTGGAATCCCCCCAGTTGTGGGGCAGGTCCTGGAACCTTTCCCAGAGGCTGAACACACTGGTTGTCCCAGCAGGAGATGCTGTTGTGGAATACCACAAAGTGCAGTACCACTGCAGATACCAACATCTTGTTTTTTCTTTGATTGGACTGAGTGTTCTCCCTGCATGAGCTGTCCTTTGGAAACATTTTAATGAATAAAAGGAATCTTAGAGTTATTCCCATGGTGTTATCCATGATGGTTCCATTGTACACTCTTAAATGCCCGACACAACTTGCTCTTGCCAGGAATTAAATTTGGAATATCACAGTCTTTTTTTTCTTCACTTTGGCAGGGGCAAGGGTCTGAAAGTTCCATATTATTGTGTAGTGGAATCATTCCTCTTTGGCAATCAGGTCTGCTGGTGTCATATTCTGGGTGAGGTATAATCCTGCCCCCAGGTTTGCCCCAAACCTCACAGTGATGTCACTGTCTGTAGCCAGGTGTTGGGACAGGTTTTTCCCCGTGGTAATGGGCTTGATACTGCCAGGCAGAAGTGGATGCTGGAAGTGGACTTGGAAAAATCCCAGGAGGATTTGCCTTTCTGCAGCTGCATGCTGAATAATTGTTTTTTCTTACATTCACTTTCTTTTTGGCTTGTCCTAGTGCTTCCCATTTCCAGCTCCACATATGTGCAGACTTCCAGAGACTGCTTCACTTGGGGCTGCAAACAACTGTGATTCAGAGTGTTTCTCTGGATGTTATTGTGATGTGTCTGTAGGTTGAGATAAATAAGGATTTCTTTGCAGCTTTGCAGACGGTGAAATATCTGAGAAGTGTTTTAAAAAATCTGTTAATGCATCTTGGACTCCTTAGAACTGATCCACAAACATGTTGGGTTCACCATTCCTGTCACCATCTCCTTTTCTGCTCTTCTCTCTGATCAAAGGACCTGCCACACTTGAACAAGTGGTGAGGAGCAAGTTTTTTACCATTTTTAAGTGTCAAATACTCATCTGTAAGAGCAAGAATAGTGTTGTCTGTAGGAAGACTCATTAAAACCACAGGAAGTACATAGACCTGTTGGAGAGAGTCCAGAGGAGGCCACCGAGATGCTCCAAGGGCTGGAGCCCCTCTGCTCTGGAGCCAGGCTGGGAGAGCTGGGGGGGGTTCACCTGGAGAAGAGAAGGCTCCAGGGAGACCTGAGAGCCCCTTGCAGGGCCTAAAGGGGCTCCAGGAGAGCTGGAGAGGGACTGGGGACAAGGGATGGAGGGACAGGACACAGGGAATGGCTTCCCACTGATACAGTGCAGGGTTAGATGGGATATTGGGAAGGAATTTTTGTCTTTGAGGGTGGTGAGGCCCTGGGACAGGTTGCCCAGAGAAGCTGTGGCTACCCCTGGATCCCTGGAAGTGTCCAAGGCCAGGTTGGATGGGGCTTGGAGCAACCTGAGCTGGTGGAAGGTGTCCCTGTCTGTGGCAGGGGGTGGAACGAGATGATCTTTGAGGTCCTTCCAACCCAAACCATTCCATGACTCTGTGATAGTTGTGGGGTTTTTAAGCAGACTTCAGCCTAAAAGGCTATACTTGGTACCTTTTGTAAGTTCATTTGACATACTACTGCCCATCTTTTGCTGTTCTGGGACATTTGAGTATGACCTTTTGCCATCTGCCTGTTTAGCAGTCGGGTTAATTGACCTAAAACTGGGGAGGAAGTGCTCTCTCAGTGGGTGAAGCTGCCTTTGGGGCAGCCCTGTGGTCCTGCTTGTGCAAGCCTGATTTGCTTATGCAGGGAAAAGGGAAGTGATTTGAACCCTGTGACCATGGTTGCAGAGCTCCTGCACTAGCATTGCCTTACAGGGAAGGATGAGATCCCTCTCGAAGGTGTCACAGGCTGTGGGACATCCCAGGAACCCAGCAAAAGTGAAGGGATAGACCAAAGCACTGAGTTTGCAAACCTGTTCTTTTACAGAGGTGTTTCCAGGCTCCACTGCAAAATTTTACATTAATTCTGAACTCTGGGAGAGAACCAGAGTCACCTTGCAGTGTTTTAGCATCTGGAAAGTGGCACATGCCCAGCTGGTCACCCTTGGCAGATGCTCAACCTTGTGCTGTGTCTGAAGAACAGGTTTTGCTTGGTTTGTGCTGATACCACACAAAGCAAGAAGTTATTATCACTGGTGGCTTAAAAAGCAGTGGACAGCAGCTCAGAACTGTGTGAGCTACTGAGGAAGATCTGATGGCTGTGGCTGGATTGTCAGATTTAAGTCCAAAAAGTAACTCGGGAGGCACCTGGGCCTACTTTGGTGATGTGCAGGATATTGATCCTGAGGAATCTGTTTTGGGCACTTCTGCATTTCTCAGCTGTATATTGCTGTTTTAGCAACTGCTTGTTTAGGAAAATACTGTGTTGCTAAGCCTTTTCCAGCAGCTAAACCACAAGAAATCAATTAGGAAGTCGTGGGCACGTGACCGAGCGCCGGGGACCCAGAAATCGTTCTTGGGCTCGTCTTCAGCGAGAGTGTGGCTTGAAACAGCACTGCCTCAGTCTGCCTTTGCTTATCCTAGCTTGCTGTGATTATTTTATTCCTTTGGTGGGTTTCTAAGAACATTTCTAGGTATTGAAGCAAATGGAACTGCTGGGTGCAGGGCAGCGACTGCTGGGCTTGGTTATGTGGGTTAAGAGTTACTGGTGTAGAAAGAATCATACTCAGACACTTGAGCCTGTTAATCAAAGTTCAACCTTAAAACCTGATGCCTGGTTAACTGAACCTGCCTGTCCAAGAAGATTTAAGAAATAAGATCCCTTGGGTATTGAAAAGGTGCTGATTACTTGTGGAGCAGGCAGTGTTACAGGGAAGATGATCTGTGTCCTGATCGAGACATCAGGTTGTCTGTCACTGCTGCCTCTCCAGAACCTGTTCCACGGTGCTCGGCCAGGGGTTGTGTTTAATCCTTAGCTGGTGTTTCAACTAAACACATTGGTTCCTGAAGTGCAACCTGGGGTTCCTGAATGGGCCAGTTGGACAGGCAGCAAGGCTTTAAGCAGCTCTGGTGCTGCCCTGAGCTTCGGCGCCGCAGGGAGATGGAGAGGAACGTCGTGCCTTTATTCCTCTGCCAGTTGCCTCGAGGTACAACAGCAATCTATGGATTTTATCCCACAATTTAAGCAAAAAGTCTGCTAGAACAGAACTGAGTTTGAGAAATCCCTGTCTGATCAGTGAACTGTTGAAGTTGTGGCCCTTGAGTGACCCAGGTAAGGGGGTCAGTTCTGCAGCCAGAGATCTTGACACGGCACCAGGAGCCTGAACTGTTCTCCGAGCACAGAGTGAGGCCAAGTCTAGTTTCGGTTCTTTAAACCACAAAAACATCTCCGAAATGCAACAAGGAAACTGAGAGTAAAGGCTGAGCCCTGTCTTGATACCATCAGCAGTGCACTGCAGGGGAGCACGTATGCTCTGGGCTCCTCCTGTAAGACCTCTGAAAAGGAGATCCTGGGAATTGGTGTGAAACTCCCGACTTCTACAGTTATTGGTAAAAATGTTTAAATACAGAGAGTAACACTGCCTTTGAACTCAGAGCTCTGCCCCCCCTGCCCCCCAGCGTGTGTTCATCCTTTCTGGGGGATATGTTGAGTGCCCTACAACTCTTTTAAAAACACTTCATAATTCTGCTTTTGTTGCTAAAAATAGTAGTGCACTTCTGCCACGAATTTCAGTGCACTGAGTGACCCAGGGCTGTTGCAGGGGTTCTCTGGAGTGGTGATCCTGCCTATTGTCACCTATAAAAGAAGGCTTGAAATGATCCACAAGCTTTATGAGAGGATGATTACTGATTTCCTTGTTCATGATCATGTTGGGGTTGGGACAGGAAGGGGCTCTGAAAGACACCCTGGTAATTCTTAAATAAATAAATTACTACCTTAGCACATATGCATGTTAGTATTAGTAATACTAATACTACATAGGTGTATTATTAAGATTATAAAAATACAGAAGGAAGAAAATTCAGCAGCTGGAGTGCAGTTGTTTGTATTTTTATGTATGTGACTGTGCTATTAATTAACTGCACAACATGGGAAGCAGAAGGGTCTGAAGTGGAAGAGGATGGGATGTAATTAGCAAAGGCAGGGTGATAATGAGTTATTTTATACTGGTGCTGTGCATGAATTTTCTTTTTTCTTAACCCTGTGTTAACACTGTCTGCTGGTGGCATTATAGCAATTCCTGCTGGGAATGCATCCAACAGCCAGGTTTCACTTGGTGTCCCTCCTCTCCTGCAGGAGTTGCCCACAAGCTGGTAGATGTAGCTGATAGTCATTTTAGCAGATAAATGTGCTAAGATCCAAATCTTGATAACCAGGAGGAGGCTCAGTTGTGTGTCTTGCTGGGCTCTGTGTCTTGCACAGGAGATGGGAGGAGAGGGGGTGGCTGGGATTGGGATGCAGGAGAAGGCTCCAAAAAGTGAGGAAGCCGGGGAGAGATCTGCATTTGGTGTCAGTACATGTTGTAGGGGGGTTTGGGGGCTGGTGGGTGTTAGATACAGTGTGAAAAGGGCCTCAGCAGTGCAGGTACGGAGGGGAGGGGTGGAACAGGAGTGGGCGTTGGAATTAAAACCATGATGGGTGCAGAGGGTGGTGAGTAACAATTCCCCAACAGAGCTCCTGTCCTCTTTATCTGGAGCTGTAGAAGGGATTCAGTCTGCAGTGACGTGCAGCAGTGCGAGGGTTTTTCCCACCTGCCACTGGAGGAGGTGTTTGGACGCTTTGTGTGGTGTAAAATCCATTCTTCCACATCAGGAAGGTGTTCCAGTGCTGCCTGGAGGATGAAGTCACCTTTGTAACGTTGCAGCTGCAATTAACATCTTACTAAAAAAAACTTTGGGGAGGGATTGCTTTAATTTTGGTTTGGAGTGATAGCCATTTCCAAAGACATTAGGAAAAACCTGAACTGCCATAACCCTCTTACAATTGTCACCAGCCTGAGTTGCCTTATTTAGAATGTTGATGCTCTAATGGCAAACATTAAAAGGTTAACAGCTTGTGTTTTTATGGCAAAGCATTAGAGAAAAGCTTTCCTCTAAACGAAACAATCCCCTCGGAGAATGTAAAATGAAATAAAAAATAGAAGAGGAAGTGAACTCTTTTAAAGTGCTTGTGGAGAAAATGGAAATGGCTTTAGAAAGCACTTCTTCCAGAATGATCAGGTACTTTTTTTAAGGGGTGGATTGTCTCTGGTTATATACAAACTTAAATTAGCATTGAATTATCCATTAGTGTAAATGTGCAATGTCTAAATTGAAATCCAAAGATCATTCCCCCGTTGTTTGCTGGAGTTGGATGAGTAACTCATTCTACCCAAAGGCTTTAGTCATAGTCTGCAACCTAAACTAAGCTTGTTCTGGAGTCAGCAGCAGGGGACAAAGATTTTGCTTCTCCAGAGCCTTACTGAGGTGCAGTTCAATACTGAACAGCCTGAATGCAGTAAGTTGGCAGCTATTTCTTTCCTTAATCAGCAGAAATCATAAATGAGAAATGACTCACACAACTTCAAATGTAATTGGAGATAGCCCTGAAATCAGCTGGTGGTGTAGATCCTTCTTTTGGTGCTCAAGTGGATGGAGAATCATTGCATGTGCAAGTTCTTGGTAGCAAATCTTGTGTTTTCTGTCAGAATGGAACTGTTTGAGTTGTGAACCTGTAATTGTTCTGGTTGTACAATGAGGGCACGGAAGGTTGGAGTCCGTAGATAAATGGAATGAGTAAACAGCTCCACACCTCCCTCCTGATAACGTATGAAACACCTTTAGCAAACCTAACGAGGGGAAATGGGATGGGAAGGACAGAGGTTGACAGTGGCTCTCCCTCACTTGATCCATATCAAGTCATGCTTGGATCACATGGGACAATTCCAGGAGGAGCAGAACTGTGGCACAGACCCAATCCAGCACAGCAGCACTTCAAAGGACTGTTCTGGGGAGAATCAGCTGTGACACACCTCTGAGATGTTATTTTGACCCCCTTGCCAGGTCAAAGTGTGGATATCCTGTTGGAGCATGGACAGTAGCTGTGGGTGTGTTGGCATTTAGCCGTGTTTGCTTTCACCTCTCACTGCCTTGTTCCTCTAATGGAACTGTGATGAGGACATCACCTTTGCCAGAGGATCTGCTGAATTTGGCAGCCAAGATCCTCCCTGTGGCTGCCTGGGGGTCAGAACTCTACCGTAGTGTTCAGGCAGTGGAGCTGGTGTGGATGGTGACGTGTCACATCTTACCTCAAATACTGGTAGTGAACTGCAAAGCTCTCCTGGTAAGAAGCTCACAGTACTTGCTCTGCAAACACAAGTCATAGAACTGAGTGTATTTCCCTCAAATGGTTGGCAGAAGGGAGAAATAGTATTTCCTGAGGGTTTGATCCAGCCCTGGGAGGCACTAGGGGTAAGAGAGGTCAGATTGTACACTTTGTGAAAGTGTATAATGGGAAGTATTTCTGTTTTAACAGTTGAATATTTAGTGATGCCTTGTGAAGATGAGGCAAACTGCCATTACCCAGAATGTCTGTAGTAAATTCTGCTGCTGATGGTCCTGACTTTCCTTGGAAACCTTTAAAAATGGAATTTGTGCATGTCCCAAATGGCTGATTTTCAGAGCAGAAACTGAACTGCACCTTGCTGGTTCTGGCTGCCCGTGGGATGGGATCTTGTCCTGAAGCAATCCTTAGTACCTGTGCTGCTCCGTGCCAGGGTTCATGGCATTCTCTTCATGACAGTGGTGGTGCTTTCCTGCCCTTTTCCTCAATGCAGGGTAAACACAGAGCCCTAGAAGAAGGCAAACTCACAATAGCATGAGCAGTAACAGAGAAGATATTCCAACAGGTACAGCCACATCTTACAGCTCTACCTTGATTGGAGTCTCACTCATCTGCTCTCTGGGCTGTCTGGGTGCAGTGGTTTTTCCCTGCAGCTCATTATCTCAGTGGCCTCATTATCAGGGCCTTTCCTGGCAAGGTGGGTGATGACCACGTGCTCCAGGATCTGGTTAACTTGAGGAATCCCCAAAGGCATCAGCAAACACAGATCCTTTGTAACCCAGCCCGTGGCTAGAAGGGGATGCACGTGCTGTGCCCACAGGTAGGGAAGACCTGGGAGGCTCCTGCTTGCAGAACCAGTCCTGGGCTGGGTTTTGGTTACTTCAGACAATTTTTCCTTCTTCACCTTTGGCCTCTGGGACAGCTGGGAGAAGTCAGACAAGAGAAGAAAACAATCTTGGAGGTCATGCTGTTTCTTTGTGCCCGAGTTGGCCTTGGCTGCTGGACAGCCTGGGCTTTTTGCATTAAATGTTTGTGTTGTGCTCTCTGGTTTGTTTTTCTGCTTTTGACACGTTGAACATCACGATGGTGGTGTTCTGCTATGAAAGATTAAGTGTGTTCCTGGGAGGAGGCTCTGTCATCTTCCAAATCTCAGTGCTGAAGTCAATGGAGGACGTGGCAGATGCTCAGGATTTATGAGAACTCCGTAATTTATTTCCAAAAGTAGGAAATAAATCTTGAGTCTTGGAAAAAAATCGACTTATCTCAACTACTCTTCCTGAAGAAGGATTCAATTAACTCTCCAGAGATGATGGAGCTCTGCCATCCTGTGAAGAACTGAGAGTTCTCTGTGAATTGAGGTGATCTTGATCTTTCCTGGTGGAAAGCGGAGTGTGAGAACAGGGGGAATTTGCATCAAATTGATCTACCCGAGGTTTGGAAACTTCTCCTGGGGGGTTTGCCATCTCTCTGTCGGAGAGCTCTTGCTTGAGTTGGTTTTCCTGAGGGCTTAATCTAGTGGGGAGGGTCTCCTGCTGCTTGGCCCTTGGGAAAACTGCTCTGTGTGGGACTGGGAACTCGCAGGAGCCTCACGTGCTCATCTCTGCCGAGGGCTGGCAGACATGGCTTTTGTTTCTGTTTTGGCATTTTTTGAGGCAGAACTTTCAGTTTTCTTTAATAGTTGACTTTGTTCCTGTGCAGAGGATGACTGGGGCTCGAATCTTGATGTGTTTATTAGCGATAGAATGAGTTGAAAACATGAGAAGCACAGATAATGGTGTGGTCTGTACTGTAGCAGGACTGTTTCTAAGGCTGTTACCTTGCCAGAATAAAATCAGCCCAACTCCAGAGAGCTCCAGGACTATAGTGACCCTGCAATGGTTGTATGCTAATCCTGATAATTTTATTTAGAACTTAAAAACACTGAGCTATAACTGATGATTTCCAATAATAAAAGCTAAATTTGAGGACGGGGGGATGTTCCTCTTGTATCAGATTGCTGAATACTTGTATATTGCTTTTCCCAGTGCGGGAAATTCCTTAATCTTTCAGGCTTCTACTTTCTGAGCAGTGGGATGGCACCAAGGCAAAGACAGGAATAGGTGTCAGGGGTCACAGAATCACAGAATTGTTGAGGTTGGAAAAGACCTCCAAGATTGACTCCAGCCTGTGCCCAATCCCTACCTTGTCACCCAGCCCAGTGCTGCATCCAGTCATTCCTTGGACACCTCCAGGGATGGGAATCCAATGCCTGACAACCCTTTCTGTGGAGAAAATTCCTCCTGATGTCCAACAAAAGTCCTCTCAAAGTTCATGCTTCCTGTCATATTTATTATCTAAATATCTGAAAGGATCTTTATTTGAGTTTGCTGTCTTAGTGAGAACTACTTAACTAACTTAAAATGACTGAATGCCGCCAGAATAACGGGATTGTTGCCATTAGTTAATGGAGCTGAGCAAATGGTCCTTCACATCCAAAGCTTTCACTTGCAGTGGACTTGTTGCTACTTGGCACCAATGAGCAGTTTGAATTCCAGGTTATTTTGCACTCTACCTCCTGCTCCTGTTGGTTTTTGGGTGCATCTGTGACAACTAATGCCCATCTCCTGGGTACGAGTCAGAGTGGGAGTCAGTTTTAACTCTTTCCTTAAACTGTCGTTCCCAGGCATCGGAAGAGGCCTCGCTGCGGGCTCTGGAGAGTCTGATGACAGAGTTCTTCCACAACTGCACGACAAACGAGCGAAAACGGGAGATAGGTGAGTTCATGGTGCTTCTGGGCTGGTCCCCTTGGTGTTCTGTGGATGGAAGAGCTGTGTCTGATCCTGAACCCTCTCCTGCTGATGTAGGACTTGAAGGCAAGGTTTGCCTAGCTTGGGTTTCAAAGGACCCGTGGCAGGTCCTGTAAATGATATATCAGTGACATTCTTCTCTGCCTGTACGTTGTTGGATTCTGTGTCCTGGAAAACCACTGCACAGAGATGGAGCATGGATTTCAGCATTAGGAATGCAAAGCAGAAGGCTGTCCTAGTTAATGGGAAGTGACAAGCAGGAATAAACAGCGAGGTTTCACTTTGGCTGGTGTTATTAAATATGTCCTGAAAGCCAGCAGAGGTCCTGCAGGTGCTCTGGGTGTCAGTGGTTGGTGGCTGTAAAAAGTCACGTTCCTTTTTTTCTCAAACAGCCACAGAGATGCTCCAAGGGCTGGAGCCCCTCTGCTCTGGAGCCAGGCTGGGAGAGCTGGGGGGGTTCACCTGGAGAAGAGAAGGATCCAGGGAGACCTGAGAGCCCCTTCCAGGGCCTAAAGGGGCTCCAGGAGAGCTGGAGAGGGACTTGGGACAAGGGATGGAGGGACAGGACAAGGGGGAATGGCTTCCCACTGCCCGAGGGCAGAGTTAGATGGGATATTGGGAAGAAATTCCTATCTGTGAGGGTGGTGAGGCCCTGGCACAGGTTGCCCAGAGAAGCTGTGGCTGCCCCATCCCTGGGAGTGTCCAAGGCCAGGTTGGATGGGGCTTGGAGCAACCTGGGCTGGTGGAAGGTGTCCCTGCCCATGGCAGGGGGTGGAATGAGATGAGCCTTAAGGTCCCTTCCAAACCAAACCATTCTGGGATTGTTTTGTTTCTGCTGTCTTTAGTGCCAAAAGTATGATCAGCATGAAATCCTTGTCCCAGAAATCCTGTAAAAAATAAACAACTAGGCAAGGCTTTTGTTTTGTTGTGTTATTTCTCATGGTGGAGATCTGCTGTGGAAAAGGTGTATCCCTCATTTTCCTGCTTAAATTGCAGGAAAGAAACAAATTGATTAAGCTTTAAATTTGCTTAGCCTGTAAAACAGCCCTTATGGCTTTTCTTTCTGGCACATTGTCACTGGATGTGAGATGCCCAAATCCTTACCTGAGTGTTCAGAGAGGTTCTTGAAACGCTGACCTTGCTCTTAAAGCAATTACATTTAGAAAAGGTGGTTTTAGAACACTGTGTGTGATCTAACATGTTCCTACTCTTCCACAGTGCCCTGAAATCACAGCTTTTGACTTTTATAGATAAAATGGTAATGCTCATAATACAATTTTTGTGTGATTTGTTTTAATATTCAGCTCTTAGTCTACTGTAGTAATTATGTCAAAACTGCTTCTAAAATAACACATCTATTTTATTTTCATTAAAGTCTCTCATTAGATTGCTTTTAATTCTTTAGAGTGTGATTTTATTATATTTTTTTCTTCCTGCAGATTGTTTGAACCATTCCCTGAACATGGAGTCTCTTCCATACTCAGTGTGTTACTGTTCTGTCACTACACACTGTTAGGGATTTGTTTACAGCTTGGGAATTTTAATGTAGTGTTTTACATTGAAGTAAAATTAAAACTAAAGTACATTTTAAAACAATACTTAATTTTTTTGCAGAGGAGCTTTTAAATAACTTTGCCCAGCAGATTGGAGCCTGGAGATTCTGCCTGTACTTCCTGTCCAGCACGAGGAATGACTATGTGATGATGTACAGTCTGACTGTGTTTGAGGTGAGCTCTGAGCTCTTGCCTGCTCAGTGCATCTTCTGCCTGGTGCAGTTTTATCTGGCAATCGATTTTTTGGGGGGAAATGTTTGTCTAGAATGGCAGCCCTGGTAAGTACAGAGATAAAGGATGCTATTATTGCTCTCTGCTAGAGAGGTTGCTTAATGGCAGGCTAAGAGTAGGGGAAGATGAATCTTTGTACACAAATTGAAGAATTCATTTCCTGGCATCTCTAAGTACAAAATTACCTGCAGTTTCAGAGGCTGCTTGTGTTTCTGCACGATGCTTTTAAGGGAGTTATTGTTTTTATACCCTTTTTATGATCAGAAATATGTGTGTGATTACCTGCTACAAGCTCCCGCAGACTTTAATGCTGAGAGGGAAGAAGAAGATGCTTTTATTTTTCTGACATTTCATTGTTGTGGTTGATGGTCTTGAACTACATCCTGCAAACTTGTGCTGGTTGTAGAGGTGAGGTCTCTCTTAGGTGGCCACATCCCACCCTTCACCTATTTATAAAAGAAAAAAATTAGGGTTAAAAGCCTCAATATTGATCTCTTTGTCTACTGGAAGAAACAAAAGTATTCTGTGAACAGCTCTGTTGTATCAACTTATTTCTCAAGTGACTTTCCCTGAGGATATCCTGGGGTTTGGTCCATGTCACACCTCACCCTGGTCCAGTTGTGGCCTCTGTTGTGTTCCTGCTAGGTGGGCACTCTGAGCTGAGCTTCTGAATCAGAGCTTATAGCCTCTGCAGTGAGCCACTTTTGAGGTAAAACAAACAACTCTGCTCCTAAAGTTGTGTTGGTTTGACAGAATTGTTCCCTGGTCTGGGATGGGTGTCCCACAGCAGCAGCCTGCAAAAATTAAACTGATTTTCATGAAGAGGAAAACAAGTGCAGGGCTGGGAGTTGGACTCCAATGACCCTTGTGATCATCCTGTGTGGATGCCCCTTCAGCTTCATAGTTGAATTTTGTTTACTGAGCCTCTGCTTCCCTGGAAGGGGAAAAGAAAGTAGGACTGAAAAAAAAACTAACTGTACCCAGAATAAAGAAACCACTGTCAAAGTATAGAGTGAGGGACAGAAATCCACAGCCCAGCTGAGGGATTAGGATCTCTCCATGGAGGAGCTTGAATTTCCAAAGTTAACTGCTGTAGTGCTGCATGTTGAACTGGTCCTCAGAGCCATGATCAGTCACAGTCTGCAGCTACATCCATCTCCAGCTGTCCATGAGTGCTGAGTCAGTCAGAGGGTGTGTGGAAACACAAGGATCATTCCCAGAACTTCCTGAGGATATTGTGTTTTCTAGGCTGTTTAGAAAGTTAACAGTGAATCTGGAATAAAACTCCTCCTGGACCCCTCCCAGATAAACCGTTTTCACCTCCTGCTTTTGGAAAAGAAAACATCTTCCCCAAAACATTTGTAGGTGGAGAAAGCTGCCACTATCAGGTTAAAGGAGTAGGAAAAAACACAGTGATCATTGAAAGATAGATATTAAAGCTAAGGCAACATCCAGTTTTATTGGGGCTTCTGAAACTCTCCTTCTGGACTTGAATTGAGGAACCCTCAGTTGGTTGGGTCATCATTGTTCTTAAGCAATCCTTTTGGATTTCTCTGCTAGAAAACCCCAAAACCAACTTCTTTGAGGAGTTCATGTATAAATATATCCCTGTGTACCTCTCTGCTGCGAAGTGGTGCCTTTGTACAGAACATCCCTACTGTGGATGTGCCTCAGTAAAAGCCTCCTCTGTAGGTTATTCCAAGAGGCTCAGCTCCTAATACTCCAGAGCCCCTAAATGGGATCGTAGCGTGGCAGGGAAGCAATTTGCAACTGTGCCTTCCTTTGGAATTTTTCTGGCTTTAAGTGGACTAAAAGCTTTTTGTTCCAGTGGTGCCTTGTCACTGCCAGGCAGTCACTGCAGTGACCTTCCAGCTCAACTTCAGGACACCCAGGTGGCATCAGAGTCATCTGAAACTGAACTTGCTTTGCTCTTTTCCTGCTTCATAGGAGGCTGTGCTTTTCCCTTTAAAGGGGAAAATCCGGGTGTCCAGGGTTAAAAGATAGTGGAAATAGTTCTGTGACTGCCAGTTAGTTGTGCTTGACCAAAAACCAGTTAAAATGGTGACATGCTAGTGCTCTGTCCCTGCATGATGTTGTTCAGCCTCAGGAAAAGAGGAGGCTCTGGGGAGACCTTAGAGCCCCTTCCAGGGCCTAAAGGGGCTCCAGGAGGGAAAGAATTCTCCCCTGTGAGGGTGGGGAGGCCCTGGCACAGGTTGCCCAGAGAAGCTGTGGCTGCCCCATCCCTGCAAGTGTCCAAGGCCAGGTTGGACGGGGCTTGGAGCAACCTGGGCTTGTGGAAGGTGTCCCTGCCCATGGCAGGGCCTGGAGCAAGATGAGCTTTAAGGTCCCTTCCCATCCAAACATTGTGTGATTCCCTGATTCTGTGTGTCCACGTTCTCTCACTGTTTGAGTTCAGTAAAGCACGTCCAAGATGAGCTCATCTGGGAGGTCTGTCTGTTCTTTTCCAGAACCTGATCAATAAGATGTGGCTCGGGGTCCCATCCCAAGACAAAATGGAGATCCGCAGCTGCCTGCCCAAGCTCCTGCTGGCTCACCACAAAACTCTGCCTTACTTCATCAGGAACAAGCTCTGCAAAGTCATCGTGGACATCGGCCGCCAGGACTGGCCCATGTTCTACCACGACTTCTTCACCAACATCTTGCAGGTAAGAAGTCTGTCCACGAACCAAACCAATCTTTCCCTTTAGAAACATCATTTTGTTTCCTCGAGGAGTGGCTTCCCTTGATGAAGATGAAGTAACTACATGAAAACCAAAGTTGCTTTTTAAATTCCTTTTCCTTTTTAATTTTGGGGTAACCTTTAAATTCCTGCAGGTTACGTGTCTTTCCAGTTATGTGAGTGGAAAAAGTACAGACTGCACTTTGAATTTCAAATATTATGGGGTAGTTCTTGAAAATATAGGAGTTGTGGATTGTTCTTTAAAGAAAAAAGTCAGTAAAACTATGGATGTGTCACTGGGTGATTTTCAAAGGTGAAGTTTCTCAACGTGACTGTTGGAGATTTCTCACCCAGTAACCAAAGATACCCTAAAATCTCAGGTACCTCGTTGTGTGAAGTCACTAATGGAATGTTGGTGGGGTGTTTAAGAAGGTTCTTGCAGGAAGATTCGAATATGAATCAGAGGATCCTGACTGAGACAGTGCCATTAATTGGAATTTTGGTTGTAATTCAGCATCTTCCCAGGGAATCCTGAGCCAGGTCAAGAGCTCACTGCTGCTGGAGCCTGACCAGGCTGGTGTAAACCTCTTTGGATTTGAGTATTTTGTCTCCAGGTTCCTTAAAGTTGTTCCTAATGAGCTTAAAAAGGCTGAGTGTAAACTGAAGTGCTGCACGGTTTTTTTCTGCTGACATAATGACATGATTTGAATGCAGCAAAGCCCACAGCCAAGCCACGAGGTAGTGATTTAAATCCAAGTCCTTGAGTGTCAGGAGTTTATTTGTTAAGGGAAATGGCTTTAGTGTTAATTGCAAAGTTAAAAAAAATACTAACTTGTCTGCAGAACTCGTTACTAACTGGTGTAATCACTTCTCAGACAGCTTCCTGTGGTGTAACATGCTGCAATTTTTGCCTGAATTGTCAGTTTGACACTAAATATTTTGAGGTGACTGTCCATACTTGTTGTTTTGGCTGTTGTTTCACCTGGATCTGAACTGAATTGCTTCCTGAGTTCCACTGAACTGAGTTCCACTGGCCTTTCTAGCTCTCTGAGGGTTATCTTAAGGGATTGCAGAGCTCGCTTTAGGAATCTATTTATCCCTAAACCTCGCCTTGTGAACTCAACTGTGGAGGGAAATGTTTCCATAAATTAATTTATGTAGCAGACACATTCCAAGAATGTTCAGAGAAAGTGGAAGAAAAGCACTAATAGTGAATTCCAAGGCCTGAAAACAATGAAGAGGAGCACAGGAGCAGCATGACTTGCTTTTAGAATTGCAGATGAGTCCTGTTTCAAGACTTTTTTCTGAGATCATTTGAAGCAACTGTTTGATTATTTAGCATTAAATTGTATCTCAGTACTCTGAATAGTCTCCAAACCTTTTACTGAACCATTGCAGGGGTGGAGAAGAAAAATAAATTGGACTATTCTGTTGCCATTATGCAAATCTAGTCATTCTACAGAGAAATTGCTACTTCCTTAGGGGTTTAAAATTTGTTTTAAACAGTACTGGGGCCTAGTATTGCTCAGACTTATGGGATTTGTCAGAAAGTATTCAGAGAGATGATGTTCAGCCTATTCACAACTGACCAGGAAGTTGTGTGTTTCATTTGGTTCTTCACCTGGCTGCTCCTGTGCCATGGCCCTTCCTTTCCAAAAGCCAAGCTCGTGTACCTCTGGATGAAGAGCTTTTAGATGGACTCATTTCTCCCCAGATATTTCACCAAACTGTGTCTTCTTAGCAGTCTTAACTCAGCCTGGCTCTGCTTTGGTGGGTCAGGGAGATTAGGACCAAAGTCAACCTGTATTACAGAATTATGACTTCAAGGATTAGTTTCAGTAACTGTGGTTGGCTTTGGAGTTTTTTCTGCCAGAGGGAGTGGTGCATAAATCACTGTGGATGTTTCAGGTTAGCAGCGGAGAGCAGAGTTGTCCTTCAGCTGGAAATAAAACTTTGTCCCATTTGAATGAGTCTTTCATCAGTGGCTAATGAAGGCAAAAGTCATCTTTTTTTTCCCAGTCCTGTTCCAGCATGTGATGGAAGTTACTCTTTGCGGAGTAAACACAATTCCCAGTTTGAAGTGCAATTTAGGTGCAAGGAGAGGTCAAATCCTCCTGCTGTGTTCTGGTGGCATCTGATCCTGGCTGCAGCTTTTGGTGTGTGTGGGGAGGGCTGGTATTTTTGGTGTGAAGCTGATGGCTGATGGTGCAGGCTCCTGAGCTGCAGTGACAGCCCTGTTGTGTGGTGACGCTGCTGGTGCTGAGGTGACTCTGAGAAGTGATGATGTCAGCAGAAGGAACAAACTTACTGGCAAACACAGAATGTGTGCAATGGCATTATGAAAACTCTCTTGAAACCCCAAGGAATTCCCACGGGGCTTGAACTGTTGCAACATCACAGATTACTGTCTGGGGAAATGGACTATTTGCAGTTCTCTCCCCTCCACACGCAGCTCTGCAAACTGCAGGAGCTGAGACTCCCCCAGGCCCGAAGCACTTGTCAACTGTGAGTGGTGCTGTGTGTCAGTGGTGCTGTGTGTCAGCTGGGTGTTGTCACCACAGTGTTGCACTCATGTGTTCCTCAGTTAATCCAGTCTCCTGTGACCACTCCCCTGGGGCTGATCATGCTGAAGACGACGTCGGAGGAGCTGGCTTGCCCGCGGGAGGACCTGAGCGTGGCCCGCAAGGAGGAGCTGCGCAAGCTGCTCCTGGACCAGGTGCAGACGGTGCTGGGGCTCCTCACAGGTACGAGTTCCTGCCCCAACCTCACTCTGCTGGTTTAAAGGTAAACCAGCAGGGGAAAATAAACTCAAAAGAGAGATTATAAATCAGAATAACAATTTAATAAAATAATACAGTAAGTACAATTATACAGACAAAGAATTGGTTTTAACCCACAAAACCCAAATGTATAACCCACCCTGGGGCATGAACAGAGTGGTGTTTGATGGGCCCCCTGAGTCCAAAGTAAAGAGAGAGGGGGAAAACCTGTTGGTGAGAGTGCTGTTGCAGTCTGGTCAAAAACGGTGGTTGCAGTCCGGTCAAGGGTGGTGGCCTGCAGTCTGACTGAGAGTGGTGGTCTGCAGTCTTCCTCTGGATCCCACAAGTGGTTAAAAAAGGTCCAAGACTCCAAGATTATATACCCTCCAGTTCAGGCAGGAATGCTCAGTACCTCTCTCAGGGCAGGGGGTTCCTTAATGGGTGTGAGGACAAGAGCACCCTCCTATCTGGCAGGCCTCTTAACACCCAGTTTATAGCCTGAAGAGTCAGGCTTTATGGGCAGAGGGTGTAAATGGTTCATTGATAACAGTTTCTGGGAAATGGCATGGAAGGCTCTAGAATACACAGTTTTGGGTTACACCCATCCAGTGATGAACTGGTCCCAGCTGTTCTAACTAGGACACTCACCATCCCAGGAGCGCTGCTGAGCCGGCGCTTTCGGGGTGCAGCGAAGCAACACGTGGGCTGCTCCTGCAGTCTGAACACTCAGCTCTACCCTGAGGCATTTGGGGCAGCTTAATATGAGCCAGCTTGTGTAGCAGAGCAAGTGCAGAGCTCCATGTGTCCTGTCTGGGAAGAGGGATGGAGGTTGTCTTCTCTCAGTGAGCCCAAAGAAATTACTGGGTGTTTTTACACACAATGTTCCTTCTCACAGCACTAAAAGTGTGTTCTACTGAAGTTCTCTTGTGCTCTGTGCCATGGTTGTTAGATCAGTTTGTCTTTAGCAGCCTGTTCTGAAAAATCTCTCTTTGACCAGGTATTTTGGAGAGCATCTGGGACAAGCACAGTGCCACTGCTGCCACTCCACCACCATCCCCGACTTCAGGAGAAAGTGGTAAGGAAAACTGAGCTACAGGGTGGTATTTCCATGTACTTAAACCTGCAATATCACACACAGATTCCTTCCTTTACTGTCTAACATCTTGTAATAACCCTTTCCTAGAGCTTCTCATAGGCCACCAAATTCCTGATTGGAAAGAAAAACCCCTTACACGAAGAAGCAGTTTCCACTGCAGGAGATGCCCCACTGCAAATGTCACCTCAGTGAACAGGGCACAGAGAGCTGCTTGTTGTCCTCAGAGGGCAGAAAGCTTTCTGAGGTGTCAGTGCAAAATGCTCTAGTGCCAGCGAGTTGGAATTGTGAAATCATTAAGGTTGGAAAAGCCCTCTCAGATCATCAAGTCCAGCCATTCCTGAGGACTGACAACTGAGGAGCATGTGTACCCAAGTGCCACATCCACATGGGTTTTAAATCCCTCCAGGGATGGGGACTCCACCGCAGCCCTGGGCAGCCTGTGCCCGACCACCCTTTCAGGAAAGACATTTTCCCAATATCCAGTTTAAACCTGCCCTGGCACAACTTGAGACCATTTCCTCTCCTCCTGTCCCTTGTTCCCTGGGAGCAGAGCCCGACCTCCACCTGGCTGCACCCTCCAGTCAGGGAGTTGGAGAGAGTGAGAAGGCCATTGTGCAAGTTTTTCTACCTATTCCTCTTAGGCTTTTGTGTGGGTGTTTATCTGATCTAAACTCATTTACATACCTATTTCTTAGTTACATTCAAAGTGGAGAATATATGTTTGCACCCTTGCACTTGGCACACATTTCACTTATGTTTGAGACCTTACACAGTGAATTAGGAGTTGCAGATCACTTCCCTGTGGCCAGATCGCACCAGTCAGATTTAGACAGTTGTCCTTAATGTTTTGGTTGGTATTAAAACATTCACATTGAAGTTTGAGCAAAATTTCAAGTGCTTCTTTCCTGTAGAAGAGCTTAAGTCACTTTTATATTTATATACAAAACATAAACTGTAATGGGAATAAATATTTCTCTGGGTTGGGAGGGGAGTGGATTTTGCTGTAGGTAGGAAGAGTTTGAACAAGAAATATTAACAGAAGAGATCAAAGCTTCTAGTATCACTTGGCAGTAGTGAAAGTGGTGCTGGGAGAGGGCACTAGTGGAACAAAGTCTGGGCTGGTTGTCGTTGAAGCCTGTTTGAGATGTCCCTCAGTCCCTTGGGGCTTGTGCTGAGGCAGCTTTTATCCACCTGTGTGTTCACCTCGTGACTTGGGATCGTATTTCTCAAACTGAAACTAGGCTGCACTTCTGTCCTGGGCCTTTCCTTTCTCCCCTTTCAGGGAAAACAAACAAACTTTTTACTCAGAGTGTTTTCAAGATAATTGCTCAGAATCAGGACCACACTGACAGTTCCTTTAGAGGTTCAGGTTTCGTTTCACTGGGTCCTACCTGTGCAAACCTGTTCATTTGAAACTCTGTTTTATTTTTCTGTGCTGTGTCTTAAGCACTCTCTCCATGTTAAAACTGTTGGTGCTTCAAGTTCTTAAAGTCACAGACTCATGGAATCATTAAAATTGGAAAAGACCCCTAAGACTGAGTCCAATCTTTAACCCAGCAAGGCCATCACAGACCACATCCCCAAGTGCCACATCCACATGGCTTTTGAACAGTTCCAGGGGTGATGATTCCACTACTTCCAAAAGGAGCACCAATTGCTTCCCTCTCATCCACTGCTTGCCCACTTTCTGTGTTCCCTGAAGGGCTCCATTCATCCAGCACAATCCTCCTGTTTACTGGTGACTCTCCAACTTTTTCATTGCTTAGATGAGGCCACCACCCTTTTCTCTATATATTCAGGTGAAATTAGAGCTGTTCCAAGAGGCAAAATAAGCTCCAGAGTCCTTATAAATGTTTAATGTCTTCCATCAGAGCCCAAATCTCTTCAGGGTCTTGGAAAACCTTTCCTTGCTTTTTTTGCACAGAGTGAAATGGTCCCTTGCAAGTCTTGCACTGGTTTTAAATAGTACTTGAAGACAGACTCATTTCTCATATCACTTAAGCAAAGGAATTCTGATAATGTCCCACGTTGGAAAACATTTGAGTTATTGCATCAGTATAGCATTTACTCAGCAATAATCTTAGCTTCCAAATGTTGTCTTTGCATGATTTATAGCACATTTTGTGATGAATCCCTGCCTTAGGCGTATTCACTGGCGTATGGCAAACAGATGAGTAACAGAAATGTTTGGTGCTGCAGAGCCAGGCCCTGAGAGTTTTTCTCCTTGAGCATGAGTGGAGCTGATCCTGTAAATTTGTCACTTGTTTGCAAAGACATCTAAAATCCCTTAAACTCAGAGCTCCAGTAATTTAGCTGGGTGCAAAGCTGGGAGTTACAAGAACCGAATTTTTTTCTGGTGTTAATGGATTAAAAAGTGAGAATCTTTAATTCTCATTGATTTATTTGGAGTTTGCTTGACATTTAAAACAGTCACGGAATCCCAGACTGGTTTGGGTTAAAAGGGACCTTAAAGCTCATCTCATTCCACCCCCTGCCACAGACAGGGACACCTTCCACCATCCCAGGTTGCTCCAAACCCCGTCCAACCTGATCTTGAACACTTCCAGGGATGGGGCAGCCACAGCTTCTCTGGGCAGCCTGTGCCCTCCCCACCCTCACAGGGAACAATTTCTTCCTAATATCCCATCTAACCCTGCCCTCTGGCAGTGGGAAGCCATTCGCCCTTGTCCTGTCTCTCCAGGCCCCTGTCCAAGTCCCTCTCAGCTCTCCTGGACCCCTTTAGGCCCTGGAAGGGGCTCTCAGGTCTCCCTGGAGCCTTCTCCAGATGAACCCCCCCAGCTCTCCCAGCCTGGTTCCAGAGCAGAGGGGCTCCAGCCCTTGGAGCATCTCCGTGGCCTCCTCTGGACTCTCTCCAACAGCTCCACGTCCTTGTGCTGTTGGTTCCCCCATATCCTGAGGCAGCTCTGCAGGGGGGTCTCACCTGAGGGGGCAGAGGGGCAGAATCCCCCCTCCCCTGCTGCCCACGCTGTGGGATCAGCCCAGGGCACGGGGGGTTTCTGGGTCCCAGCACACACAGCCAGGGCATGTCCAGCCCCTCACCCACCAGCACCTCTAGATCCTCCTCCCAGGACTGCTCTCCATCCATTCTTCCCCCCCAGCCTGGATTTGTGCTTGGGATTGCCCTGACCCTGGTGCAGCACCTGTGCTTGGCCTTGTTGAACTCCATGAGGTCTGTAAAAGCACAGTGTGAGCAGCTCCTGCCCTACAGCATCTGCAGAGGTGTGAGTGTCACCATGGGGCTGCTTCAGGGAAAAGATTAAAGTGCAGGGTTGTCTCATTCAGCCGAAGCCACGTGATGCCTTTGGTTTCTGGAGAAAGAAGCAAAGGTAAGGTATGACAGGGAGTTATGAATTTATTGATGTACGACATCAGTCTTGATGAGAAATGGAGACTTAGGAGGAATCTGTTCATCACTCAGGCCCTTGGGTACTTTGGAAACAGCTCAGTAAATCATACTTGTTATTTTTGTACTGCTCTTTGTTGGGTTGCTTCACTTTCATGAAAGAATCGCTCAGATTTTCTGAGAACTTCACATTCTGTAGTGTAGCAAATGCCAGATTTTTAAAGAGATTGTTTGTAGGCAAGGAAGAGAACTGTGTTGAACAACCTGAGGGAAGGTGAGTTTCCAGCAGGTGGAAGCTTGGAGATTATGGGCAGCATCTGTGGGAAGAGCAGCCTGGCTGGTGGTGTCCCTTGGATTCCATAGAATTTTCAACAAGGATTCTCATTAAAAGCTTTTGAGAAAGCAAAGGCCATCAGGGATAAGGGAGTGTCTGGGTTGCTGGTGGATTGGTTAGAGGAGGGAGATGGAAATGGTGCCCTCTTGCTGTGAGGGGGGAGCTCACCCTGGAGCAGGCAGGTTTAGCTTCTGAGCATCACACCAGATCATTCTACAGGAAATTCAGATCAGTAGCAGTCAAAAATAGGTACCTGCTGTGGTTCTCTGTGGAATTAAGGCTGCACCTCGAGTAGTGGCTGCAGTTCTGCTCCTCCTGTATCAGTAGGTGCAGAGTGCCAATGAAAGCTTTGTAAAGGCAACTGAGGGGTTTGAGTGGCTTCCCTGTAAGTAACAGCAGAAGTAGAACCTTCGTTCTGTTGAATTGAGAGTGAGGAAGTGTAGTAGGAACCTAGAGAGTGACATGTAGAAGATGAGTACAGAGGTTATTTCTGTTCCCTGTTTGGGTGCAGGAGACAGAAAATGAAACTAGCACTGACATACCCCAAACAAACCAGCTTTGTAGTGAAACTGTGGAACTGTCACAGGATATTGCAAATATTCTATTTCTGTGGCTTCAGTTGGAGAGTGGAGAAAGTCATGGAGGATAAATCCTGAGGCTGTGTAGAATTTTTCCGAATTTTCTCTTCCTTGGGAAACCTTTGTCACAGGGTGGTTGGAGGCTGGGGAGTGTGGTCTGTGCCTGCTGGGGGTTTTGGTCACTGGGAGAAGGTGCTGCACCGAGGGAGCTTTTTGGTCTGACACCAGAACGTCTGCCTTTACATCTCCCACAAGTGTCATAGGGAAGCAGAAACCTCTCTGCCAAGGTTCAGTGTAATGTGGATGTGCCAGAGAACTGGTGCCAAGCTTACACCAGGGATGCTTAACCTTGTGAGGGGGGAGAATTTTATAGTAGATTTTTAAAATCCACCCCGTGCCTTTGCTGTTTTCCAAAATACTGTGTGAGTGTCCTTCCTAGTGAGGCCAGAAGGGTTGTGTGAAGCTAATTCCTGAATACAGAGATCACCAGTTCATCTCAGACCAAGTCTTTGTGACTTGCTGACTTGTGCAGTGTTCTGAGTTGGAAGGGATCCACAAGGATCATCAAAGTCCAGCTCCTGGCCTTGCACGGGGCAACCAGACACTCTGGTGGGTTTTGCTTTCCAGCTGTGTTCCCAAACAAGTTATGTTTCTTTAAAAAGTAATCTATGCAGCAGGGGGGGAAGATGTTGGAAAATTCTTTTAACTTTAGCAAAATAGTGTTTGATCCCTAAATCAGTGATTAATATGTACTAGCAGATGTCTTAGCTTTGAGAACAAGGATTGTGTGTCAGGGCAAAGAATGATAAGAGAGGTGCATCATGACCTGACCTCGTACTTGAGATACTCTCAAGGATCTTCATTAGGAGATCTGTAACCATAAAAGGGAAATCTGGCAAATGGGATGTTCCTAAACGACCACCAAAGACCCTCAAAAGACCCTTGCTCATATCTAAGTAAGTCCACAGAGATAATTAGCATATATGCATATATTCAGGAATAGGATGAATATGTAAGAGAAGTGAAATACGTATACGTTTCTTGACTATAATCTGGTGTGTTTGGTTGCTGGCCATGCAGGTTTTGTGGAGCTATCCCCCTGCTCCCAGCACTGAATAAAGTAATGGTGGCTTTCTAACCCAGCAAACTGATCAGAGTTTATTCCCTGGTTGGTTGTGCCAGCTGGGACTGGCAGTATGAGTGTCCATGCCCTGATTTCCATGTGTTTCTCCCCCAGGTGACCTGTTGAGTAGCCTGTTGCAGAGTCCCAGTGCAGCCAAACTCCTGAACCAGCCAATCCCCATCCTCGATACAGACAGTGAATATATCTGTTCCCTGGCTCTGGAGTGCCTGGCACACCTCTTCAGCTGGATCCCTCTGTCCACGAGCATCACCCCCTCCCTCCTCACCACCATTTTCCACTTTGCCCGGTTCGGCTGCGACACCCGCGCGCGGAAAATGCCTTCGGTCAACGGCAGCAGCCAGAACTCGGTGCTGGGGCAGGAACGGGGCCGGCTCGGGGTCCTGGCCATGTCCTGCATCAACGAACTCATGTCCAAGAACTGTGTGCCTATGGAGTTCGAGGAGTATTTGCTGCGGATGTTCCAGCAGACTTTCTACCTCCTGCAGAAGATCACCAAGGAGAACAACGCGCACACGGTGAAGAGCCGGCTGGAGGAGCTGGATGAGAGGTGAGAGCAGCCAGGCAGCCCAGTGCCAGGGCCTCATGCTTTCTAAAGGACTGTCTGGATTATTCTCTGGTCATGCATGGTGTGTCTAATGGCCTTTTTTTCAGAGTGCTGTGCTAGGGGAGCCAGGCAGAGAGGTAGGTGCCCACAGGTAAGGTTTGGTAAGGGACTGACTTTGCTGAGGGACCATGGTGGCACAGGTTTGTGTTCTTTCCTGTCCTCTTCCTCCCCTGCCCCCCGTTCGATGCTGTTTGACTGCAGGTCTGAGGTGGCACAAGAGCTGAACCTTTTGTAACATCACAGAAGAGGCTCAGTGAGGTGAAGGCACTGCAGTGTCCCCTCTCCTGGTCCGTGTCTGCCCTCCTTCTCTGCCCAAACTCAAACACAAAGTGGGGATATATTCTGCCAGTCATGACTTGAAAGAGAACAGTAGTGGTTTCCTGTCCTTCACTGAGCCACGGCCATATTTGATTCTTTTTTATTTTTACTTCTTTTAAACCAAAATACAGCTTGGGGAGCTCTCTTCAGTGGCTTCACCACTGAATTTGTCCACATGCTTGGCTGAAGGCAGGGAAGCAGCAGCAGGGAAGCAGCAGCACTTTGAAAGGCTGCATATTCTCATTTTCCAGAGAGTTACTGCCATCTTTTGTTCCCTGAAACAGCTCCACTCTTTTATATCCAATATTCCTGCTTGTAGGAGAGAAGGTGAGATTTGTCTCGCTGTTGTGCTGAGTGGCTGAACCCTTGTGTTGGCAGGGTGGTGGAAGAGGTGGTGATTTGGTGCTGCTGCCAGGGAAGGCTGGTGCTGACATTGGCAAAGAGGTTGCAACTGTGTGAATGTGCTGAGTTTCTTACTATGGGTATGTGGTGGTGGAAATAAATTTCCACACAAGGAAAAAAAAAACATTTAGACAAAGTTGTGGGTCCATATGCAGAGAGGACTCGGGTGTTTCTTCTGTAAAAATCTTTTTCCATGTCTTCAGACACACAAATAACTTTGGGATGGCAAATGTAGATTAAGAGGGAATTCTACTTGCTCATTTTTGTAGTAACTTGCTCTGACTTCAGTGTCACTCACTTCCTAGAAATGACATGGGTAGGAATGTACCACCTTTTGTGTACAAGATATATGCACAGAATCCAGGAGTTCCCATCTGGACTTCAGAAAAGCTTTCCTGGAAACCCCCAATCTCATATTTAACTGTGTTCTTTCTTCTGTGGAAAGTCTCAAGCAGCCTTTGGGGCCAGTTTCAGTGGAAGTTCTGTGGCTGGGTTGGCCTTGGCAGAGATGGTGTTGTGGTGTTCTGCTCCTTAGACATGTTATCCCCGGGGATTGGTGGTGTCAGGAATTGTTTGTTCATTGCCAAAGTCTGAAATAGGGATGGAACTAAGATGTTTTGGAAGCTGGAAAAATCTAGCTGGCTTCTGGAGGAGTGGAGCTTTCTTTTCTCATTGTCTTTTTAAATGTCCAAAACTAAACTTACTGCGTGAAAATGTCACTTTAGCTTGGACTAACAAAACCCTGAACAAAATTGGCTCTGGAGAAACCACCTTCAGTAGATGGGTGTCCTCAGAACCTGCAGGCCCTGGGTCCCTTCCTTCCCTTCCTCTCATGGTGCTGGTTATTTTTGTTCTGTTAAAGGATCAGTGTGCTCTGAGCGCTTTGGAACTGCCAAACTAGCCCAGAAAAGAGTAAGTTTACACTGCCTTTTCTTTGTTTGTGTTTGGCTTTGAAGATCCCAAAATATGTCAAGTGGCTACTAAGGATCCAAGCAATGGCGTGGTGGTTGGAGAAGGGGCTTTAGGGCTGGCAGAGCTCAAGGCAAGGAAGAATTTCACTGGTCACAGCTTGTTTAGAAAATAAAAATTAAAAGTATGAAGGATGTGTTTGAGTCTGGCCTCTATTTCTTTTTACTGAATTTACTTTTGAAGTGTTTGATCTGTGATCAGGTGTGTTCAGTGATTTCTTTTCAAGTAGACAGTGCCACATAAAAAAGGAACTGAATCTTTTTTGCATATTCAAAGTGGTGTGTGGTTTTGTAGGCTTAGAACAACCCCCAGTGCTGCAGCTCTGGGTTAGCTGGAAATACCTCTGTCTCTTGAGGGAGTTTTTGTTAGAAAGAGAGGGGATTCCCCCCTAAAAAACACCCCAAGGAGTTTGCAGAAGGGAAGAGCAAGGCAGTATAGTAAAACCAGGCTGTTTATGCATGTCTGAAACTGTGCTAAGCCCAACTTTTGTTTAGAAGAAAAGACTGAAATACTTTTACGGTGGGAAGGATGGACTTACCATTGGGTTGCTGGAGATCTCACTGTGTGTGTGTGATGCTGCAATGGAGTATTAAACTTTTTCTGTATAGATGGATTTGGAAATGGTTTTTAACCTTGATAAAGCTCATGTTGTGCAGGGTGTGTTCTTACTTCCCAGTAAAAGCTCACCCCATTGTGGGCTTTGCCCTTTTTCCCCCTAGAACCTTCTGTGCCTTCACTGAGGTTGTGCTCTTGCTGCACTCCCTGAAGTTTTGGTGGCAGGTTTCTTTTGGGACGTGCACTCTGTCCATCCATTGACTAATTCCATGCTTTGGAGGAAGATTTCTCTATAGCCCAATTCAGTCACAAGCCTGGGCTCAGCTCAGGAAGTCTTGGATAGCTGCACTGCAGAAGGAATTGTCCTTTCCAGCTCCCAACTCTCCCACACCTCGGGTAAATGGAACACTTGTATTGCTAATTCCTGCATTAACTTCCTGCTGGATTCCTCAGCGGTACAGTTCATCTCACTTACCCTACATCCATCAGCAAGACCACCTTTGCTATTAAATTACTTCTCTAGGTGAGGAGGTTTGTGCTTATTTGCAGGCCTGGTTGAACTTGATGATATTTATGTGAATATTAAAGTTGCTTTTGGCAGGACTGTCTTTTCTGCTGTTTCAGGTGTTAAAGCAATGAAGGGTTGCCCGTCCTGTAGGTAATTGTTGTAGGGCTTTATATTTCAATAGTTCTGCTGGCTGTTAATTGTAACTTGCTTCTTAGTGAAAGGATTTTGAGTGACTTTTATTGCTTTTTCAATGGAATTGCTTTTCCTCGTGGCATCCTCCCCGTTTCCTCAGTTTTCTCTTTTCTTTGTAGCTACATTGAGAAGTTCACAGATTTTCTCCGTCTTTTTGTGAGCGTCCACCTACGGAGGATCGAATCCTACTCTCAGTTCCCAGTGGTTGAATTCCTGGCACTGCTGTTCAAATACACTTTCCATCAGGTACAGCCCTACACTATCATTTTTCCCAGCCTGTTCTATTGTCCTGCTCAGCAGGGCCAGCTTGTTTGCCCCAGTTAAAAGCAATTACCTTGTCTTACTGGCACTGGGGACTTGGAAATGGCTTCATGTGCTCTTGGATGTAGCTGGAAACAGAGGTCACATGTAGTTACCCTGCAAAAACAACTTGTCTGATGTTTAACTTTGCTTCTGCTTTAATTTTTTTCTAGTCCTTGGAATGGGCAATGCTGTCTGGAAAAGTCTCTCTAACTTTCTTGTTTTGTGTTTGGGGATGCTGTTCTTTGTCCTGAATCTCTGACCTTCTTGTAACTTCTAGTATTAAATAAAAAACCAAACCCTTTTGCTTTTGGTCCATGTTACCTTGCTGTAGGAGCTGTCACAATGCAGCTCAGCCCCATATACCTACACACAAGAATAATGACAAGGAAACAGCTTTATAAAATCACAGAATCATGGAATGGTTGGGTTGAAAGGGACCTTAAAGTTCAACCCATCCCATTCCTCTGCCATGGGCAGGGACACCTTCTGCTATCCCGGCTTGCTCCAACCCCCATCCAGTGTGACCTTGGACACTTCCAGGGATGGGGCAGCCACAGCTTCTCTGGGCAACCTGTGCCAGGACCTCCCCACCCTCACAGGGAAGAATTTCTTCCCAACATCCCATCTAACTCTGCCCTTTGGCAGTGGGAAGCCATTCTCCCTTGTCCTGTCTGTCCATCCTTGTCCAAAGTCCCTCTCCAGTTCTCCTGGAGCCCATTTAGGCACTGAAATGAGTTAATTCTGAGTCCAATCTTGTAATTCCTGGGTTCCTACCCTTGTACAAAAGCTCTTGGTTATCTTTTGACAGCTCTAAATCTCTCCAGTGACATCCTAGAAATGTGTCAATAAATCAAGAAGATCTTCTCATGGATTGAAGTACATGTTAACTCCTATTTTCATTGTATGAAATCAGTCCTCATGATATTCATTGTGAATTGTGGTGTCTTTCAGCCTACACATGAAGGTTACTTTTCTTGCTTGGACATCTGGACACTCTTCTTGGACTACTTGACAAGCAAAATTAAAAGTCGCCTGGCAGACAAAGAAGCAGTGCTCAACAGGTAAGAGCTCAGCAGCTGCTGGGATGTGACAGCATGGAATCATGGAATGCTTTGGCTTGGAAGGGACCTTAAAGCTTTTATCCCATTCCATCACCCTTCCATGGGCAGGGACACCTTCCACTAGCCCAGGTTGCTCCAAGCCCTGTCCAACCTGGCCTTGAACACTTCCAGGGATGGGGCAGCCACAGCTTCCCTGGGCAACCTGTGCCAGGGCCTCCCCACCCTCACAGGGAAGGATTTCAAATAGCTGTGATATTTGTCAAAAATTAGTGACAGGAAATGTTCACTCAGCTCTGTGGCCAAGCTGGCACATGTCCTGTGTTCTGGAAGTTGTGTTTCAGAAGCCCAAATCCAAATGGAAGAGGAGAAACGAAGCCATTCCAGGGATGGGTTGGCTGAATATTTTCTCAGTAGTTCATCCCAAGAAAGGAAACACTGAACTCCAGACATGCGGGTAGCTAATGGGAATAAACTGCATAAATACATTCTAAAATTCTGGCTGTAATCATCAAAGTTTAGAACAAAACAAACGAGAGGTTTGGCTAGAGGAGGCAGTGCCTGAAGAATTGAGATTAGGAGATATAAACTCCTGGTGGAAGGTGTCCCTGCCCATGGCAGGGGCATGAACAAGATGATCTTTAATGTCCCTTCCAATTCAAGCCATTTCGTGATTCTGTGATAAAAGAATTGTGGAGCGAGAGAACAGTAGGAAGTGTCCAAGCCTCTCCTCTGGATCCCTTTTGCTTCCCAAAAAAATCCAGCAGCAAAGAGACTTCATGGTCACCGTGCAAGGGCTGTGAGGAATAGACTATTGTGGTTGAGTCCTTTCTGTCTCTAAAATGGTGAAGTATAACAAGTGTAAACCTCAGTGTTTCTCACTCATTCAAAAGAATTGAAACCGAGCAAGTTTGGGTAGAGAAACTGTCACTTATGTGTGCTGTGTGTGAACCTTGCAGCCAGAGGAAGGAACCTTTGTAGTCTAAAATAGAACTGGAGCACATTTTAGCAAATATTAAAGCACATTTTAGCACACATTAGAGAAGGAGACCCCAGAGTAAGTCATCTACAGAGTGTTCAGTGGGTTACTGAGTAGAGTGTTCACACAGCTCATACAACTAATTAATTAATTAATTAGAATTTTATTTAATTAAGATTTTTAAATTCCTGTTTAAATAGAGGATGTGTTCCTGTGAAATACAGATGTGTTTGGGAGTTGAAAGTTTCACTTGCTACCCCCAGTGCTTGTTGTGTGTATTATTTACAACAGTGGCTGACACCTCTTCCTTGTAGATGCTGATCCTGGAATGGGAGGCTCTCTTTTGAAAAAAGTCTCTTAGCTGTCACTTTAAAAATCTGGTGTCTTGTTCAGGTTTTTGAGGTTTAAAAGCACCATGGCTTGTGCCATGTTGTGTTCCACCAAGTGCAGAAGGAAGCTTAGCTGAGCACACCAAATAGAAGCAGTTGGTTATGGCATCATAACCACAAAGAAATGTGGAACTACCTTACACCAGACAGTGCTTCCTTTCAGCATGGGAAGTGTGGGGTTTTAGTTTCTTGAGAAGCAGGTGTTTGTGTTTGAGCTTTATGACTTGTTCCTAATTTGCTGCTCCCAGCCCTCGTGTTCTGCTGCTCTTCATCCACGTGTGATGCTCATTGTCTTCCTATCAAACGGCTTGTTATGGAGAAAACTGTGACAAATAGCATCTCTAGGGGATAGGTGAGGCTGCAAAATAAATAAAAAAGGCTTGTAATGGCTGGAGCTGGTGCTGTTTGTCAGAGCTACCTGCCTTTAGTGACAGCTCCAGCTCCTTGCACTCCCTGAGCCATGTGAACACTGAGCTGGGCAGTCTGGAAGTGGTTACACCACAGGAGCACAGATGAAATTTCCTGTTCTGTGGTTTAGAAACTTTGCATTTTGTACACGCCACAACTTTTACTCCCGGAGAAGCTGCCAAATCCAGGGTTACAGCACCTTGCACAGAGCTTTCAGCTGCCTGGTGGTGACACAGCTGACAGGGCTGACACTTTGGTTGCATCATGCTCTGAATCTCTCTTAGTCTTTGCCTAATTTTCCAACCTGATTTACCATAGAAAAGAGTAGGACTTTTTTATCAGACCCCAGCTACTTTGAGAAAGGGGGTTTTCAAAACAAAAATCAAACCAACCCCCCTTGAAATCCCAGACTTTGGTGTTGTGGCACCAGGAGTTATTGCATGCTCAGGTGGCTCTGTGCTGATTTTGCAGCTTGGCATTATTTTCAGTGAGGAGGAGGGGCTCATGTGCTCTGTACCAACTTCCTGGCTCCCAGACATGAAGGGATATTTCAGTGACGTGCCTTTAGTGTTACAGTACTAAAGCAGGAAAAGTGCTGGCTTTGTTTCAGAGCACAAGGGCCTGAATTCCTGCATCAAAAGTGTAGGGAAAGGGGGATAGCAGCACACACAGCCTTGGGGTGGCAGCAATAACTGCCCTGGTCCATCTGCTCCTCGCTCAGTGCCCAGAGAGCAGAGGCTGCCCAGGAGTAGTTCAGGCAACAACAGGCTTTTGGTTCCTCCTGTTCATGGACATCTGTTGTTATTCCTGGCAAGCTGCTCCCACCTTTCTTGTTTTGAACTCTGGGGCTGCTTCTGTTGCTAAGAGTCCTTCCTTTCCCTTTCAGAGGCAGAGGGATATCAGGTATTATCAAGGCTCTTTCCTTGTGATCTGAAATGACCTGATACCCTTAATCCCAGGAGCTGCCTGGTGTTACTGTCCTCTGTTATACGTATTTCTTTTGCTGGAGGGGTTTTATTGACCTCTTTCTCTGTCCTTCCATGGTTGTAGGTACGAAGATGCCTTGGTTCTGTTGCTGACAGAGGTGTTGAATCGGATCCAGTTCAGGTATAACCAGGCACAGCTGGAGGAGCTGGATGACGAGACACTAGATGATGATGTAAGGAGCACAGTTGAACAATGACTAAGCTGCAGGTCCACATATTAACTCTTGCACTGTTAGCACCTGGAATGTCTTTCCCAGACCTTATACTTTGGAGTACAAAGCCACACAACTGCTTCTTCTCTCCATTGTGTGTGGGGTTTGAGGGGTAAAACAGCTTGAAATGCTTTTGACAAAAATGTGTTTAAAGTCACACTAAGACAGAACCTTTGGTTTAAACTTGGTTCTGATGGGGGAGGGAAATACAAATCCTTATGTTCTGACTGTCAGAGACATTAGGTTCCATGTCTGGTTGCTGTGGAAATTAAATGATGAAATACCTCTGAGACAAAAGCTTGAACCTGTAGATATTGTTGGTGCTTTTGTTTAAGCTTATTTCTCCTAAGCTGGTATTGGTAAAGATCATCTTAACACTGATCAATGTAAAAGTGGAGTAGGTGGCCAAATGGATGAGGCCAGAGCCCTGAAAGGACAGGTTGTGCTGCAGAACAGATGTTTGTCATCTGAGCAGTGGCTGTGCTCTGGGAGTGAGACCTTGTACCGTGTCACTCCAGGGAAACACACGCCCAAAACACAGCTTGGCAAATTATTCTCTGTCAGACGTCTCGAATCCTATCTTCAGTATCTGGGTGTCCCCAAAAGCCAGGCTCTGGCATGGAGCTCTCTAGTCCCAAGCATCCATTAAGCCCTCCCAGTGTCCCCAGAGCTCTGTTCCCTTTGGCAGTGCTGTCCTTACCTCGGTGTCTCTCCCTGCAGCAGCAGACGGAGTGGCAGCGGTACTTGCGCCAGAGCTTGGAAGTGGTGGCCAAAGTCATGGAGCTGTTGCCAACTCATGCCTTCTCCACACTCGTAAGTACTTATCCGAGTAGTTATCCAGGCCAGAAGTCCCGTGTGAAATGAGCACCAACTGTTGGAGCTTGTTGCAAGCTGTTTGATAGATGCCTCAGTGCCAAGAAAAGTAGGGAAATTTGGGTTTGGATGCAAAGCTTGGCAAGGGGAAAAAATGTTTCGTTGGATTTCTTGGTGTGTTTTGAAGAGAGTACTCCAGTGCCTGTCTGAGTCCAACTTTCTGAACACTGAGCTCTTTAGAGAGTCTCATCTCTCAAAGTGCAAACATTTGGCAGCAGCCCCTCCCTGCTGTTTATCTTGGCCTTTGTCTTGGAGGCAGCCTGTGAATTGGGCAGATGAGTGTCATTATCAGGGTTTGAAGAGGAGTGGAATCTTTGTTTAAATGAAAGGGTAGATATAAATGCTGAAGAGAGTGCCTGGGACAACTGGGAAGTAGATCTAGTAAACGAGGATAAGTGCTTCTCTCCAGCCAGTTTTGCTGTCATTAACTGTGGTGGTGTAAAAGTTGTCTGGGTTTGTAGCATCACAACAGTTTTTGATGAGGAGATCTTGAGGCTGTAAATGTAGTCCAAAATTCAGAGTAGTTGCTGTGTTTTTGCTGGGTGAGGAGAATGGGAGGAGAAAGGGCAGTGGGATCTCAGATCAAGTGCATTAATTCTGCTGGGGGTACCACACACCTTGGCCTCTGAACCGTGTTCCCAAGAAGCAGAGAAAACTGAGCTGATACCTGACCTGAAGTGCCTTTTTAATTGATATTTTTATTTAAGAAACTGAGCACTAGAAGCTCTGAAGTAGTGAACAAAAGTAGAAAGTGCTGTGCAGGGTGGTGGCACAATGTGAGCACAAACAGAGGGAATGTTCAGGGAACATATGGGTCAGATGGAGGAGAGCATATGTGGCTTCCTTGGAGTAACACATTCACATGAGGAAAACACTGGGTTTTTAAATAGTTCCCCTCGAGCAGTTGTACAAAGACACTCCACTGTTAATTAGGCACAGCATGTTGGAAACTGGGTAGGGAGAGCTTTCCTGAGCCCTGCATTGTTCATTCTTGTTGTACTGGGTGATGTGGGAGGTTCTCAAGCAGGTCACAGTGCTGGGCTGTGGGATGCAGACCATCAGTAGCAAATAGTTAAAACAGTGGACAGCAAGTTGCCATTACTCTGTCCCCTGCTGGGCAAGGAAGGGCTGCAGCTCCTTCTGCTGATGGAGTGAACTTCCATAAAACCAACTACTTTGAATGTGGTGACTTTTGGCTATAGAAATTAAATAGAGCCAGACTGAAAGGGCTGAAAAATGTTCTTCGGCTGAAGTATCACAAGGACCTGGCATGTTTGTTGTCACTCTTGAGTGATGGAGTTGGACTTACACTGTTCCCACAGCAGGGTGCACAAGGACTGTGCTGTTTGCTCCCTTGGCTGTTTTCCCTATGGAGTTTCAGCTGATGCAGCCTGCAGCTTGCTGGCAGAGTGCTGCACTGCTTCTTTTCTCTACTCTGTCAGAGGCACTGAGCTCAACTTTCTGGTTGCATAGTGTTTTGAGAGCTTCATTCTGAGAAGCTGATACATCCAGGTGAAGTGGATTCAGCACAGACTGACTGCACTACAGACTCTACCATTCCTCTGCTCACTTTGGGCTGGGTTGTACATCCAGCTGTATATTCCTAGTGGTGACATGCTGTGCCCTTACTCCCACTTGTCAGACCATTATCTTGATAGGCTGATGGCTGGTATTTGTGGGAAAAGGAGGGCTGCCACAGAGAATTGCCTTCAGGGTGGTGATCTTTGTTCTCTTGACAGCTGCCAAGACCTGGGAAGCTGTGGGATGCAGGATCAGCCCAGAGCCCCAGCAACCTGACCTTCCTCCTAATGTCTGTGTGGAGACTCTAGGGAGAAATCAGAAAACTGCTCTGACAGAGTAATCAGTAGTTGGGTGTGAACTGTCTGCCAGGCCCCAAAATCACGTTCGTTTCTTGTCTCTTCTAGTTTCCAGTTCTGCAGGATAACTTGGAAGTGTATCTGGGGCTCCAGCAGTTCGTGGTCACTTCAGGGACAGGTAATAATCACTGTGCAACACTCTGATCTTCACTCTTTGACTGATGATTGCAGAAACACTCCAGACCTCCTTTGGTGTTTCCTCTTCCATATTTCATTGAGGATCTGAACACGTGTGGTGTGAAATGGCTCAGTAGTTAAACTCCAGCAGCAGACAAAAACCTAATAATGTGATTTCCCTTTATTGGTATGGTTCTTTCCTTGTTCTAGTACTTGAAATGAAGATACCAGGTGTGTTAAGAGCAGGTGTGCAACATCAAATACTACAACTCCTTCCTGAGAAATAAGGAAAGCAATAGTAGTGAGATCTGCATGAGGGGTATTAAGGTAGCTTAAAGTAATATTGAAATTTTCTGGTGTGACCAGTAAAGGAATCTGTCACCTCTTCAGTGCTGCTGCACATGGCAGAATGGCAGTTGTTGTATGAGCAGTTCTGGAAAAAATACTTCCACTTTTAGGATCATTTCAGCCCTAGGATAAGCAATGTGTAGGCTTTTAGTGCTGTGGCACCACCCTGTTCACTGCTGGATCAGGAGCAGCAGCTCAGATGCAGGTGTGGATTCAGCCCTGGGTTGTAGCACAGAATCCCTGAATGGGTCAGGCTGGAAGGGACCACAGTGGGTCACCTGCTCCAACCTCCCTGCTCAAACAGGGTCATCCCAGAGAACCTGGCACAGGATTGTGTCCAGACAGTTCTTGGTGTTGATGGCACAAAATTGAGGGGTTGTTGCTGAAAGCTTAATCTGAGATTAAATATAGTGAGTGGAAAGAAAATCTGATTTTCTTTGAAAGGTGGTGTTACAGAACATGTTTTTTTAGTGAAAGTTCTGGAGTGTTTGAGCCCAGATATCCACACCTGTGCAGCAGGAGGACTGTGTGGGCAAGAAGACTGGCAGATCTAGTTATTGGATTGTTTCTTGTATCTGAGAAATATGAAAATACATAACACATTTCACATTAGAAGCAAGTTCACTGTTCCAAATGTGCTGCTGGATCACTGGAACTGTAGCCAGCAGAGGGAATGTGGATAACCACTTTCTCCAGGGCTGGGATCACTTCTGATGGCAGCAGATAACCAAAAAGGCTCCTGTTTGTGTAGGTATTAATATCATATAGAAGAAAATAAAGGTATAAAAGGCTGAAAGAGCTTGGAACATCTTTATCAGCCTTTAAAGAGGAATTTGAAGTGTCGTCAGAGCAGTTGGAATTGTCTTTCCCAGTTGGACTGTTCAGTCCCATGGACAGTGCTGCCATCTGAACTGTGACCTGCCACCAAGCTAATTTAAGAAGAATGATTGTAATGTCATTAGAATAAACTTTGCATTTCCTGTAGCTTCCTGTCCCAAAGAGCTGTAAGTATTAAGTCACAAGGTTACATGGCTTTTTTTCTCTTGCGCAAATGTGAATTTTCAGCTCTTAGTCAGTGGTTATTAGACGAGTGATAATTTACACTTGGGCCTTTCTGCTGATGAACTGTGCTGTCGTTTCAGGGCACAGGCTGAACATCACTGCAGAGAACGACTGCAGGCGCCTGCACTGCTCCCTGAGGGACCTGAGCTCTCTGCTGCAGGCCGTGGGGCGCCTGGCTGAGTATTTCATCGGGGACGTGTTCGCTGCCAGGTTCAATGACGCCCTGACTGTGGTGGAGAGGTGGGTACAGGGCATTCCGGTCCCTTCAGCAGCACAGGGAGCTCTGCAGTGTGAAAAACAAGGGGCTTTTTCTGCCTCCCCTTGTTGTGGGTAGATTGAGATATGAAGAGCTTGGTGGCCAGAGCCTTAATTGTAAAACCAACCTGGGCTGATCCCCCAGCGTGGGCAGAGGGGAGGGGGGGATTCTGCCCCTCTGCCCCCTCAGGTGAGACCCCCCTGCAGAGCTGCCTCCAGATACAGGGCACCAACATCAGAAGGATGAGCTGCTGGAATGAGCCCAGAGGAGGCACCAAGTTGATTAGAGGGATGGAGCAGCTCTGCTGAGAGGAAAGGCTGAGAGAGTTGGGATTGTTCAGCCTAGAGAAGAGAAGGCTTTGGGGATGACCTGATTGTGGCCTTCCAGGGCCTGAAGGGAGCTGACAAGAAAGATGGAGAGGGATTTGGGACAAGGCCTGGAGTGACAGGACAAGAGGGAATGGCTTCCCACTGTGAGGGTGGGGAGGCCCTGGCACAGGTTACCCAGAGAAGCTGTGGCTGCCCCATCCCTGGGAGTGTCCAAGGCCAGGTTGGACGGGGCTTGGAGCAGCCTGGGCTGGTGGAAGGTGTCCCTGTCTGTGGCAGGGGGTGGAAGGAGATTGAGCTTTGAGATCCCTTCCAACCCAGGCCGTTCTATGATTCTAAGTTTCCCAAGTCCTTCATGAAAGAAATAACTAATAGGAGGGATCAAATAAAATCAGTTACTTGAAAACATTGAGATGCTTGTTTTCCAGCATCTGCATTTGTGATGCAAAGAAATGACACGTAGGGTATGATTGCTTTAGAGTTGTATCATTGAAAACTCTTCTGAGGCTTGGACTTGGTATTCTTAGAGGTCTTTTCCAACGTTAACAATTCTGTGATTGTTTTCTTAAATGAAAAGACCTGTGAAAGCTGAAATGCAGACATTTTATTCTTCCCCTCCAAGAAACTTAATTAGCACACAGTTGCTAACTGCAGATTTTCAGGGCTTTACACAGCTGCCTTCATTAATTTTTTTCATTTACATGCAGGAACATCAGACTTGTTCCATCTTATCACAGACAGTGCAATAGGCTCTGAATTATTTTAAACTAAATGGTCTAAATCTTATTTGCATATTAGATAAATATAGACACACACTGGGGAAGAGCTGCATCCAGATCAGGTGTTGAAGCTGATTTATGCATGTATATATCCAAATTACAACAATCCCTTTGCTCTGCCATGTGTGTTTTCACTTCTAGGCTGGTAAAAGTGACATTGTATGGATCCCAGATTAAACTGTACAACATTGAAACCGCAGTCCCCTCTGTGCTGAAACCTGACCTCATCGATGTGTGAGTATGGGAGACACTCTGCAAGTGATGGCACCCAAACTGGGGACCTCTGAGGGGAGGAGAAGCATTAGAACTCCTGGGTGTGCTGCTCTGACCCCTGGCTGGGAGCTGTTCTGTGAAACACTGCTGCAGCTGTTGGCAGCTCACCAGCAGGGCCCCTTCTTTTAACGGATGGAAGTCAAGGCTGCTGCCAGTATTTTGAACCACTGCTTCCTCTAAGGGGTGTACTCAGGTCATTTAAAGAAAAATATGTTTGTGCTGAGAGGTAATAATGCCCATTATATTAGCTCTGAAAGCAAACTGGGATTGTGCCCTGTAAAAGCCTCATTCTTTTGCAGTGTAATTACTGATTAAATAAGTGTTACAATAGTGATATTGTAAAGAAATTGGATCCACTGTCAGTGTGTAGTTCCAGTTTATGAATTTTTTGCTACCAAAATCAGATCTGTGGCTCAGGTAAAAGATGTTCAAGTCCTTGGCTTCCAAGACAAGCATGTGTCTTCCAGCTGTGCAAGCCATTTCTGGGATGAATGACAGCCTGCCATCCAGATGTTGACATTGTGTGAAATTTTGGTGCTGGTGGTGATAGGTCACTACTAGGACAGCCTTTTAGAAACCTTCCCTTCCCAGGGCTGTGTAGCACAAACGTGTTCCCTGCCAGCTGGTGTTTTGTGGGCAGAATTGAAGGTTTGAACATGTATTCTACTTTGCAACTGCATCTATAGCAGCTCCTTGAAAACCCCACTAGATTTCATCATACAGTTCCCTGAATATCTCCTTTTAGTTCCAAGTTAATAGCACTGAATTTTATGCAGATGTTCTTCTAATTGTCTTTTTCCTTTTCTCCATTAAAATAATTTGGGAGGTGTTTTCCATGAGTTGTTAATGAGAGGTTTTCATCCTTTTCTCTGCCTGAGGCCCCTAAGAAACCTATGATCCACTTTTTAGTCCTTTCTTAACAAAGGCACTTTGTCAAACATTTGGAGGACACCTGTCTGAAACATCCTGACCCAAACTTAATATGGTGATAAAAGTGTCATTATAAAGTATGATTATAGTCAACCTACCAGTTGATGATAATTTGACCTTATCAATTCACACCTTTGGCTCAGTATTGTGGGTCAATGGTGAGCCCAGTTGCTGCACACCTGTAAATATGCCTTGAATGTACAGGTTCCAGACCAAGAAAAAAATAGCAGTAAGGAATTTTTCAAGACAAAGCTTCCAGATTTGTGTGAGAATACCCGATGTTCGTTCCCAGCCTGCTGTCAGAGCTGCCCACCATGCTCAGCACCCTGCCCTTCTCTTTGTGTCCCCTCTATCCCGTGTCTCTGACTGCTGCTGTGCCTCTCCCCAGCCACGCTCAGTCCCTGGCAGCCCTGCAGGCCTATGCACATTGGCTGGCCCAGTTCTACAGCGAAGTTCACCGGCAGAACCCGGAGCAGTTCATCTCTCTGGTGTCCACGGCGCTGGAGGCCATCACCCCCCTCATCAGCTCCAAGGTACTGCTGCCACTGGGCTGCCACCTGCAGCAGGTGACCCACAAGTGCTCAGGTCTGCTCTGGACCACGCTGGGGGGCTCCGGGGCTGGGTCTGAGAGAGACACAGCAAATATCTCGTAGGGTGAGACCAAGAGCAGTTCTGAATAACACTGTGTGTCAAGCTAATCAAGAATAAGCAATTTACAGGCTTATAAACTAATGATTTTTTGACTTGAAAGCAAGGAAATCTCTATTTCATGGTGTTAAGGGAACTGACACTCTAATTGATAAATAAATCATAGAAGCATGGAATTGTTTAGGTTGGAAAGGCCCTTCAAGACTGAGTTTAGCTGTTCCCCCAGCACTGCCAAGGCCACCACTAAACCATTTCCCTAAGTGCCACATCCATATGCTGTTAAATTCCTCCAGGGTTGGGAAGTCCACCACTGCCCTGGGCAGCCTGTTCAAATGCCTGACCACCTTTTCCATGATGAAATTTTCCCAGTATCCAACCGAAAGCTCCCCTGGCACAACTTGAGGCTGTTTCCTCTCACCCTGTCCCTCGTTCCCTGGGAGCAGAGCCCAACCCCTGCCTGGCTCCCCCCTCCTGGTCCTGGCAGCCCTGGTCCTGTGTGACATTGGTTCTGGGTGGAGTGTTACTGGGCAGCCTGAGCACCCTGTCTCTCTCAGGTGCAGGAGAAGCTGCTGCTCTCTGCGTGTCACCTGCTGGTCTCTTTGGCCACCACGGTGCGCCCGGTGTTCCTCATCAGCATCCCAGCGGTGCAGAAGGTGTTCAACAGGATCACAGACACTTCTGCCCAACGCCTGCCAGACAAGGTGGGTTGTCTCAGACATCTCTCAGTGTACACCAGGTGTCCTTGGGAGGCTGTGCCTCAGGTCTTACTGTAGCAAGGTATAACCTCAAAAAATACGGAGGGGCAGCAGTTCTCTCTGTATTGTGGATATCCGATGATGCTGTTTGTAATTAATGATCTATTTCAAACAACAGCATAAGGAAAAAATGCAACTGCACCTCTTAGATCTGATTCCTTTCTCACTTACTGACACAGTCCCTGATTCTGCATCGTTTTTGCAGTACAGGCACATTGATTCTGACCTACAGGAAGAGTTTTCTGTGAAACATAGGTTAGCACTCCACATGCCTCACTCCAAGTTACTCAAAGTACTACAGTTACTCCAAGTACTATAAATGGAATATACTTAGGGTATTTATATTACTTCTGTAATATAAATACTATAAATATATTCTGCTTATAGTACTAAAAAGCCACAGTGGAGGCTGGGATATGGTTGTATTGTGTGCTAGCAAGGAAGCATAAAGTACTGTACAAGTGAAGAAGCTCAATGTGTAAACCAGACAAGAAGAAATGAAAGTAGAATCATCTTTGTTTTTATAAACAACAGAGACTTACTGTTGCAGAGAAGATCTGGCAGAGCTGGGAACTGGTTCCAGGCCTTAAATACTGGAGCTTTGCTTCTTCCTTACCTTCCAGAGCTGTTAGTTTTCACTTGGGCTCACCTGCTCTGAACTCTTTCCTCAAATAGTGAGCACTGCTGATGTGTCTAACAGCTGTAAAACGTCACTTCGCTCTGGGGCTGTGCTCTAACAAAAGTTAAATTGCAGACATGGTAAAACTCTTTGCTTAATGTTGCCCAGAGAAGCTGTGGCTGCCCCATCCCTGGAAGTGTTCAAGGCCGGGTTGGCCTGGTCTGGTGGAAGGTGTCCCTGCCCATGGCAGGGGGTGGAATGAGATCACAGAATCACAGAATATCCTGAGTTGGAAGGGACCCATAAGGATCATCAAGTCCAACCCCTGGCCCTGCACAGGACACCCCAGCAGTCCCACCCTGTCCCACCCATTGTCCAAACCCTCCTGGAGCTCTGTCAGCCTTGGGGCTGTGCCCACTGCCCTGGGGAGCCTGGGCAGTGCCCAACCAGCCTCTGGGGGAAGAACCTTTTCCTGAGATCCAACCTGACCCTGCCCTGACACAGCTCCAGCCATTCCCTGGCTGCTGTCCCTGGTCCCCCCAGAGCAGAGCTCAGTCCCTGCCCCTCCTCTGCCCCTGCCCGGGAATTGGAACTGCAGCGAGGTCTCCCCTCAGTCTCCTCTGCTCCAGCTGAACACACCAAGTGCCCTCAGTGTCCTCCCACGGCTTCAAATCAAGGCCCTTCCCCATCTTCTTAAATGAGCTTTAATGTCCCTCCCAGCCCAAACCAGCGTGTGATCCCGCTCTCTGGTCCCTCCCAGGCCCAGGTGTTGGTGTGCAGAGCCCTGTCCAACGTGCTGCTGCTGCCCTGGCCCAACCTGCCCGAGGGGGAGCAGCAGTGGGCCGTGCGCTCCACCAACCACGCCAGCCTCGTCTCGGCCCTCACCAGGGAGTACCGGCAGCTCAAGGCCACGGCCATCCTGCCCCAGAGGAAAGTGCAGCTGGAGGACAGTGAGTACCACGTGTCCTGACAGCTGCAGTGTGAGCAGCACAATAAGCTCATTTTCCAATAATTATTGCCAAGAAACTTTTTAGCCTGTGGGGAGGGTGGGAAAGGAGCAACTGGTGTTTTCTTCCTATTTTTGGAGGTTTTTCTGCTGCGTGAAGGGCACTCCCACCCCAGGTTGCTTGTAAACTCTTCCATCAAAGTGCTGTCTTCCTAGGGAAGGTGGAATCAGATTGGGGATAAAACTTTAAATAGCAGGGATTGCATTAGGAATACTGAACAGCCTAATGCTGGGAGGTTGTAGTAGTAGAAAGAGTGGCTGGAAACAGCATTAATGAAGATCACGGTTATAAAAACTGAAGAGGGCAAATAAGAATTTCTTCATGACTTGGGAAGTACTGTAGAGGGTTTGTATATGCAGGAGGAGAGCTCTGAACTGATGGGGTGCAGAAAAACTTCTGTCTGTGTTTTGGGACTGGTTTGGGGCATATCTTTTGGGGGTTTTTTTTTGAGGATCACTTTAAAAATTAGTTAGAAATATGCAGTGTCACGTGTGTGAACCTCTTATCTCTGGGTAGTTTTGGCACATACAAGAGGTATCACTTCTCTTGTTTTGCAGCCAAAGTGATCATCCATCAGACACTCAGCGTTCTGGAAGATATTGTAGAAAGTATCTCCGGAGAATCCACCAAGTCCCGCCAGATCTGTTATCAGTCGCTGCAAGAATCCGTGCAGGTCTCACTAGCCCTCTTCCCAGCTTTCATTCATCAGTCAGGTATAACCACAGGCCAGGTTTCATGCTGTGAGTAGCTCTCTGACCCCCTGATCACACCCAGGGCAGCAGCTCAGAGTCGTGGTGGTGTTTTTGTGAAGTGTGTGGACTTGCTGTGCCTGGGTGTGCTGTGAGGCTGTGCTGGGTGGACTGGGCTGAACCACAAAAGGGAAGGGAGATCTCTGCCAGCAGGAAAGATTGTCACACAGTTCCAGAAGATGGAGATGATCATGAGCACAAAAATGAGCTTTAAAATACTCTAGCTGTGTTTGCCATTTACGTTCTCTCCAGAAGCCTGAAGACAAAGAGGAATAGATCTCATCAGATTAGGTCAAATAATGTGGGGTTTGGGGATTTTTTTTTCCCTGAGATGGAACCAGGACTGTCAGTTGGGAACCTTCTTCTGGCCAGCAATTTACCATTTTGTATCACATCACGGTGCTTGTCTCATGATGAGCAAGGTGTTCCAGAAAAACTTTTGGAGTTGGGTGGGATTTTCTCAGTGAAGCAGCTGTGGAGGAGGAAAGGAAGGGCAGAGAGGATCCAAGGCAGCCAAACTGATGCTGTGACTCCAGTGACCTGTTGCCTTCAGAACAGGCTGGCAGCCTCATCAGTGGCTGTTTATTGGTTGTCAAAGGCTGTATGATGAATGAGGAGCTGAGCAGCTCCAGCTTGCCATGGTTATTCCATCTTTCTTGGGATGGGTGAAGGGTCAGCTGGGTGCTGATCAGCTCACTGCATAACCACGTGCACAAAGATGACTCCTGAAGCTGAACAGCCTTTTCAGTTCCTGCCAAAAAAAGAAGCTGGGTTCTGTCTCCTCCACCCCAAGCTGTGTGGATGTTTTGGATTTCCTGGTGTTTCCTGTTAACCCTGTAAAACCAGTAAGCAACAAGAGATGGGCCCAGAGCACCCCCTGAGCTCTCTCCAAGCAGTCTGTGTAGGCAGAGCACACTAAGGGCCTTGCTGGCAGTGTTGGGTTTGTTCTGAGGTGTTTGGTGCTGCCTGTACTTGTCATCCCTGGCAGGTTTCGGAAGTGGATGAACAATTTTTAAGCCCTGTAGTGCTGTTGGTGTCAGTTCCTAAGACAACCCTGGTGGTAAATTCTTGAGTAAAGGAGGTTCCGTGAACAGGAGGAGCAAACTTAAGACATGCATAAAAGACTTAAACATAAAAGACTTATTGATGCACTCAAATGTTCCCTTAACATGCACTTTTTGCTTTCCTGTTCTTATCTTAGATGTGACAGATGAGATGCTGAGCTTCTTCCTTACCCTTTTCCAAGGCCTGAGGGTGCAGATGGGAGTGCCTTTCACCGAGCAGATCATACAGACCTTCCTGAACATGTTCACCAGGTATTGTCCAACACTGGTCACTTCTTTCTTACCCCTCAGGTCGATTTATCTTCATAAGCTGCTCACACAGAGTCCTTGTCCCTAAAGAGTGTGCTGTTTCCAGCCTTTGTGTCTGGACTTTTGTCATGTCCCAGGACTAAATCTGAGGAGAACATTTCCAAGTTGTAAGTGACCCAGCATATGCACATCAATCAATTGCCACTGTGCAATTCCAGCTCTCCCATGGACTTTCTGGCAGTGTGGGATGTTGAACCAGACTGTCACGTTCCCTATTAGCTCCTGCCCAAGATCTGAGGGTGCCCCATCACTCGGGCATTTTTCGGAGTGTGGAGTCAGTCAATCCTCAGTCACAACCTACGTCCTTTCTGTGGCTTAATATACTTGACCTGTATTAATGGAGCAGATTTAGTGGCATTACCTGTTTTCCAGTAAATCAGGTGAGCACACAGATCTCTGGGAAGGCTCCTAATGACTGTTTTTTGTCCCAGGGAGCAGCTGGCAGAGAGCATCCTCCACGAGGGCAGCACTGGGTGCCGGGTGGTGGAGAAGTTCCTGAAGATACTGCAAGTGGTGGTGCAAGAGCCAGGCCAAGTGTTCAAGCCTTTCCTGCCCAGTGTCATCTCACTGTGCATGGAGCAGGTGTATCCCATCATTGCAGAGGTAGGGCTGCCCTCACAGGAGAGGGAAGGGGGAATGGGAAGGGAAGGCATTGCTGAGGAGTGGCAGCAATGAAGCTTTGGCTTTCCAAGAGCTGTAAATGTCAGTGCCTGTGGAGGAAAACTGGGTGAGAAGTCAGTGAGAACTGGAAGCTGTGTGGGTGGAAGATTTTGTTAGGACTTGTCAAGAAAGGCTAAAATTATAGAGAAGGTCAAAGCAAGAGGTAAAACTCAAAACTCAGCATGATCCTACAGCTGCTGAATTTGGTGCATCCTTTGGCTGCCAAGCACAGCGCTGGATGTGGGTCCTTTGGCAGTGGGATCCAGGGGATGAGTGGGATTCCAGCATAAGAGCCTACTTCAAGTTGTGTTCCCCTCTCCTCCCAGCGCTCATCTCCTGATGTGAAAGCAGAGCTGTTTGAGCTGCTTTTCCAGGTCCTGCACCACAACTGGCGGTACTTCTTCAAATCCAGTGTGCTGGCCAGTGTCCAGAGGGGAGTGGCAGAGGAGCAGATGGAGAACGAAGCCCAGTTCAGTGCCATCATGCAGGTAACTCACCTATCCCCAGCAGAACCCTTCCTGCAGTGGAGCACACAGTACCTGTGGCAGTGCTGTGGAATCACAGAATCCCTTAGGTTGGAAAAGCCCTCTGAGATCCAGTCCAACCATTCCCCCAGCACTGCCAAGGCCACCACTGACCCATGTCCCCAAGTGCCACATCCACATGGCCTTTAAAGCCCTCCAGGGATGGGGACTCCACCTCTGCCCTGGGCAGCTGTGCCAGGGCTGGGCAGCCCTTTTTCCAAAGAAATTTTCCCAATACCCAATTTAAGCCTTCCCTGGCACAACTTGAGGCTGTTTCCTCTCACCCTGTCCCTTGTTCCCTGGGAGCAGAGCCCAACCCCCACCTGGCTGCACCCTCCTGTCAGAGTGTTGCAGAGAGTGGGAAGGGTTTTTCACCTGTAGTTGTGTAACTCTTCCAAACTCACCTGGATGTCTCATTTTGGGATGTACTTGTATAATAATCTCGGTATTGACTTCAGGCTGGTCAACAATACTGAACTGCTTGTTTTATTACTTGGCTCTTGTTGGTTTGATACGAAACTCTTATTTAATGTTCTGTAAGTGTTCTCCACACAGCCAGTGGTTTGTGTGAAGGATATTAATACTCTGTGTGCTGGTTTCCACACGAGTTCTGAGGGCAGAACTGGCTCAGTCTTAAAGGGGACTTGGGCCATTTTTATTCATTTGACAATGAATGGCTGGTTTGGGGGAATAAACTCTTCTTTTGTGATACCTTGAAGAGGAATTATTAAAATTCTGCTGCCTGTCTCTGTACAGAGCTGACCTCATCTGCTTACATCACCTGTACGGTGTTTTGGAGGTGTTTAGGGTATAAAAGATGTTTTATTTCACACTGTGCAGCCCTGCCAGGTTAGTTCAGGGTCCAGAAAATTTTGTTCCTGGGTTCTTTACTGCTTCAGTCATGCCCAATTCAGCCTCCCAGGTCCCACCTCTAAATTCTTTCTAGTGCAGGGCAGTGACATCTGCCAGTCACCTTGGTCATTTGAGTGGGATTGAGGACCCAACCTGTGCATGTGTCCTGGTCTATTCACCTTTGGTAGCATCCCTGAGAAACAGCCCCATGCTTCAGGAGCAGCCTGCCTGCTGAGGGAGCTGGGCTCAGCATCCCTGTTCCTCTCAGTGCCAGCTTGGCCTGCCTGTTCCCCATGGACCCAGCTTAGCAGCTGCTCTGCAGGGATATGACCATGTTCCCACTAAAATTCCCATTGATCTGGCAGTGGCACAGTTGACTTGAACAACTGCCTGTGTTGTTATTTTGCTGCACTGAGGCTCCCAGGGGTTTGTTCTGGTGTCAGGGTGAAAGTGATGTTGTTCTGCATGGCATGTCTGATGTTTGCTGTAATACCAATCCCTTTCCTTCAACTCTGCTTTGTTCCCAGGCCTTTGGCCAGTCCTTCCTGCAGCCTGACATTCACCTGTTCAAGCAAAACCTCTTCTACTTGGAGACGCTGAACACGAAGCAGAAGCTGTACCATAAGGTGGGTCCTACCTGACTCCTGTGCATGGAAATAGGTGGGTGTTGTTCTGGGGCTTGTTTTAAACCACTCAGAAACTGCAGGTCAGGATTTGATGGCTTTTATGCCACGGCCTTTGGGCGCTTGCTGTGCTCTGGATGGTCGGAGTGGTGGTACCACCTCCCTGATCCTGTGCAGGGGACACAGGAGGGATCCCAGCTCTTGTCAAAGTAAAGCCTTGATGTGTGTCCTCCTGTGACAGTGAGAGAAAGCAGAGAACACGCAGTGACAGTCTGGGAAAGTAGGAATTGGGATCATCAGTGGGATAGTGGACAAGTCCCTCCAACTATCCCATCTGGGACAGGGTATCCAGTACTCACAGGCACAGGTGGGTGTCTCCATCACTGCCAGGCAGGACCAGCCTCCAGCCCCTCTAAGCTGTTAGCTGCTGTCATGAGGGATTACAGAAGGAATCCAGGGAATCTGGTTAGCCTGTGAAAGCAGAGCTTTCAGTGTCCGTCTGTGGTCACAGCTGAAGGACAGCCCTTCATGTTCACAGGTGCCTGGTGCAGAATTCCAGGCAGCTGGCCACATTCCCTGGCTCTGGGGAGGAATACAGCTGGCTGGAGGTGGAATGGGACTTGATGCTGGTGGCTTTAGCAATACTTAAAACTTGGGTCAGAGCATAAAATCCCAGACTGGTTTGGGTTGGAAGGGACCTTAAAGCTCATCCAGTTCCACCCCCTGCCATGGGCAGGGACACCTTCCACTAGCCCAGGTTGCTCCAAAACCCATCCAACCTGGCCTTGGACACTTCCAGGGATGGGGCAGCCACAGCTTCTCTGGGCAACCTGTGCCAGGGCCTCACCACCCTCACAGGGAATGATTTCTTCCTAATATCCCATCTAACGCTGCCCTGTGTCAGTGGGAAGCCATTCCTGTCTCTCCTGTCCCTTGTCCTGTCCCCTCCAGGCCCTTGTCCCAAGTCCCTCTCCAGCTCTCTTGGAGCCCCTTTAGGCCCTGGAAGGGACTTTCAAGTCCCAAAGCATGAGGTAAGTGTGGCCAAATCAATTTCTAAATTTAAATCTGATATTAATTTGCCTTATTTTAGCCATTTTTGATCTGGCTTGGCTTGGAAAATAAGCTCAGTGCTCACAGGAGTTTGCAGAGCCCATGGGTGCAGTCACGCCTGGTCTGTCCTTGCCGGATTTGTCCTTCTGGCTGCCCCGGTCCCTCCCGTGGGAGCAGTGAAGTCTCCTGACCATGTGCCTCTCTCCCTGTGCAGAAGATCTTCCGGACGACGATGCTGTTCCAGTTTGTGAACGTGCTGCTCCAGGTGCTGGTGCACAAGTCCCACGACCTGCTGCAGGAGGAGATCGGCATCGCCACCTACAACATGGCCTCGGTGGACTTCGACGGCTTCTACTCCGCCTTCCTGCCCGAGTTCCTGGCCAGCTGTGATGGGGTGGACTCCAACCAGAAGAACGTGCTGGGAAGGAATTTCAAAATGGACAGGGTAAGAAGGGGAGCACTGGTATTCCCAGGATGCACAGTTTTTCCCCCAAAATGCGCTGGTGGAGCGTCTCCAGGCGGAGTTTTTCCAGGCAGTACCTTTTGTTCCCAACGTTCCCACGCTCGGCGATCCCCAGCCAAGGATTTCTCACTGTAGGTAGCAGAACTGCCATCTCATCCCTCAGACTGCTGGATGCTGTAGGAGTTAGGGAATATGTTTCCTGGAAGAAGTTTTCATAGGGGTAGACTGATGTTTTCCAGAGTGGGACACTCAGATCCTTGCCAAAATCTTGCTCCAGCTGCTGGCCAGATGGGTTACAGTAAGGACAACAGCAGAATAGCTGCAATGGCTCACAATCCTTGAAACCCCTTGTGTGTGGGAATCAAATGGGGGGGGTGTCTTTAACCTCCCTTGGGAATATTGTGGCAAACCAGCAGGTCATGTCTTCCATCTGCTGAGGCTTGTCCATTGAGTGATTCCTCTTCTGAGGGAGATAATGGGGATTTAAGACCAAGGGTGAGGGTAGGAAAGGAGCCTTGGGAGGATTACTGGCCTCTAGAAGGCAATTGCACTTCAGGAAAATCAGCCCTTGGTAGGGAGTATGTGACCCCCAGGAGCCTTGGCAGAAGGGCAGCAAGGAATTACTGCTGGAAGAGCTGGGGATGTTCAGCCTGGAGAAGAGAAGGATCCAGGGAGACCTTAGAGCCCCTTCCAGTGCCTAAAGGGGCTCCAGGAGAGCTGGAGAGGGACTTGGGACAAGGGCCTGGAGGGACAGGCCAAGGGACAGTGGCTTCCCACTGCCAGAGGGCAGAGTTAGATGGGATATTGGGAAGGAGTTCTGGGCTGTGAGGGTGGTGAGGCCCTGGCACAGGTTGCCCAGAGAAGCTGTGGCTGCCCCATCCCTGGAAGTGTCCAAGGCCAGGTTGGATGGGGCTTGGAGCAACCTGGGCTAGTGGAAGGTGCCATGGCAGGGGTTGGAACAAGATGAGCTTCAAGGTCCTTCCAACCCAAACCAGTCTGGGGTTCTGACCATACCTGTTGAGCCTGAGTGCATGCTCGGAAGCCAGTGCTGGGAAGAAGGCCTGGATCCTGCAGTCAGCTCTGCATGGAGCAGCTCTGGAGCCATCTCTGCTCCCTGTACATGGGCTGCAGAAAGCGGAATTCCCTGGGCTCAGGCTGCAGAGGAATGGATCAGTTCTCATGTGTGAACACACACCTGGGTGTTTGGCCCTCCCAATCTCCCTCTGCTCTCACTGTCATGTTACTCTGCTGTACCAGGTGCTGTTTGTTCTCTTCCAGGACCTGCCCTCGTTCACACAGAACGTGCACAGGCTGGTGAATGACCTGCGCTACTACAGACTCTGCAATGACAGTTTGCCCCCTGGAACTGTGAAGTTATAGTTGCTGCACTGGACTCCTCTTCCATCACTGTAGGGAACGGATCCATGTTTCGGTTTGCCACCACCCCCTCTCCTCCCGGGATTTGTCAGTGCTGCAGGACATGGGGTCCTGCCCATGGCCACGTCCTGGATTCACACACCACGCTTCCTTTTAGTTCTCCTTTCCCAGCCCAGAGGCCCTCAGCTGGAGTCAGCAGGATGTGTCTTAACGCCCACTCGTGGGGCATCCCAACTGTTGGAAAACCCTCTCCCCGGGCTTTCCTTCTGCTCTAACGTAGCACTTTGTTGCGTCCGGAGATTTCTGTGGAGTTGTCTTGAGAGATCATGTCGGTATCAAACACGAGGCAGAAGCGCCAAAGACTCACTTCAGACATTCATACCTTCGTGTCATTCCACCTCCCTGCCCTGCCCAGCTTTCAGAGGAGGAGTCTCCTGATGTTGGGACTGGTTTGGCACTTCTGTCACTCCCTTTGTTTTTAAATTGCCTTGAAAACCTCCCCGATGTTTTCGGGGATTAGAGACTTTTTTTGGTTTTTTTAAACATTTTCTCATCATTCCATTGTGATACTAAAACGACATGCTTAATGGGAATAAAGTGCTTACTTTGTTGTTTTAAATACTTGGGACTGGTTAGTTTCCCTCTAGGCCATTCTGTGAATGCTTTGTGATGCAGGCAGTGATCCACAGCCTTTCCCAGGATCAGTAGCAAGGAGCAGTATCCTGTCCACTCTCCCAGCAAGTCCAACAGCTCCTGAAAGGTGCAGATTAATGGTAGTTTCTTCCTCCTCTCTCCTTCATCACGGAATTTCAGAATGGTTTGAGTTAGAAGGGACCTTGAAAACAATCTCATTCCAAGCCCCAGTTCACACAGTGCCTGTGTTCTCTGGTGTTTTCTGTCACACTTTGAGCCAATCCATTTGTTCCTCCAGCAGACTGTTGTCTGCATCGATCCTGAAGTGCCTGCAGGCAGAAATCTCCCCACGTTCCCAGTGATCACTGGAACTCATAGCTGAAGGCCAGCAACTGCCCAGTCAGTGATCCTGTAAGTGGCATCTGAGCAATCCAGTGCCCAGACAGGCAGGACCAGATTTTGTGGAGTTTGTGGATCCCTGATCATGCAGTTGGGAAGGATTTCTTTTCCCTGCAGTCTCTAGTCAGGTATTCAGCAGTATTCAGTCGGTCTTAATTTTTAAATTTAATAGATGAAATTGGAGAGGGACTTTTCACAAAGGCCTAGAGTGACAAGGACAAGAGGGAATGGCCTGAAGCTAAAGGAGGGCAGGGTTAGATGAGATGTTGGGCAGAAATTCTTCACTGGGAGGGTGATGAGGCCCTGGCACAGGTTGGCCAGAGAAGCTGTGGCTGCCCCATCCCTGGAAGTGTCCAAGGCCGGGTTGGACGGGGCTTGGAGCAACTTGGCATAGTGGAAGGTGTCCCTGCCCATGGCAGGGGGTGGAACTGGATGATCTTTAAGGTCCCTCCAACCCAAACCATTCCATGAGTCTATGAAATCAGTCTTAATTTCCTGTGGTTAATGGGCAGCTGCAGCTTGGGCTGCATGGTGGGAACAGCACCAGTTACTGGGAAGGGAGTGCAGCTAGAAGTGGATCACATTTGGAGATGTGGATGTGAGATGACTGCCTCTGAAAAGCTGTGAGGTCCCGAGGGTGAGTTGGAGTGTAGCACCATTTACCCCATGGTTCCTCTAGTTAGTTTTGTGGAAAACACCTTTCCCTGTGCGTTTGCCCTTGGGAGATAACAGATGCTGTTTGGATGACCTGTGCAGAGCCCTACATCCAGGCTCTGAACTGGGACCAGTTGGATGTTTGGGCTCCCTACCCACCATGGGCAGGTGAAGCAGAGTCCAGCTTGCCCAGGATGTGCCTCACCTGGTACAGCCCCTGCAAGTGAGGACTGAGGTGTGGGTGGTGAGGAGAGGGTGAGGTGGGTGGTGATCTGCTCCCAGCCTTCCCTGAGCTCCCTGCCAGCCACACCTGTCCCTGAGTACTTGGAGGAACTCAGTGCCACTACCTCCACATGTCCCCTCCCAGGCTCTGACAGGGGCTCTGGCCCCCCACTTCCTTCAGCTTTAGGAAGTAGGCTTGAAGCAAACTTCTGTGACCTTGTCAAGCTGCTCTCCCATGAGGTGTCTCTGGAGTTTGGGATGCATGGGAAGCTCAATAAAAAGTGATTTCCCAGCGTGGGGGCTGGGATGGGCCTTGGAGAACTGAACAGAGGGGCTCCCATCTGGGCAGTGCCTCTGTCCCCCATGGCCTTAACAGCCCTTTCCCAGCACCCACTCCATGTCCAGGGCAGCCCTGTGTCCCCCAGAGGGGGCACACTGGCCTGGCTGCTCCACACTGTGCCTCTTCCACTGGGCTGGGGGATTCCTTGTGCCCCAGCTCCGGCTGGCGTGGGTTAACCAGCACTCTCCTTGCCTGGACACCGGGGGTGGCAGGTCTGGGTCTTGGCAGGGTCTGGGTCCTCCCGGCCTGGATTTAGGCTCTGCTTCCACCAGGCTTGAGGTTCCAAAGCGGGATGCTCCGGATCGGAGAGATTCCCCGGCCCGGGGCGCTCTGGACCGAGAGGATGCTCCGTGCCGGGATGCCCTGTCCAGGATTTCCCGTGCAGGCGCGGCGGCCGCCCGGCCCCGGCGGCTGCTTTAAGGGGAGGGACGGAAGCCTGACCCGTCCCTGGGCTCAGCCGGGCCCTTAAAGCCCCCGCGGGCCGGCCGAGCCCCGCCGCGGCAGGTCCGACCGCCGGGCCCGCCATGGGCTCCCTGGGCCGCTGCCTGGCCCGGAGCCTCCCGCGGGGGCAGCCGGGCCTGAGGCCCCCCGGGCCTCGCTGCTACGGCTCCGGTGAGACACGGCCCCGTCCCTGCCCTGCCCCTGGGGACACGGTCCCGTCCCTTGGGACCCAGTCCCTGTTCTTTTGCAGAGGACCCCATCCTCCCTGCCCTGTCCCTGGGGACCCTGTCCCCATCCTCATCCTGTCCTGGGGATCCAGTCCCTATCCCTGTCGTGCCCTGGAGACCTGGTCCCTGTCCTGTTCTGGAGGACTCTGTCCCCATCCTCATCCTGCCCTAGGGATCCGGTTTCTGTCCCTGTCCTACCTCGGGGGACCCGGTCCCCATCCCTGCCCTGTCCCAATCCCTATATTCCCTTCAGCCTCTTCCCTACCTGCCCCTGGGGACCCACTCCGGATCCCTGCCCTGCCCCTGGGGACCCTGTCCTGTCCCTCTCCTGTCTCCAGTCTCTCCTGCCCCTCGGGGCTCCTCTCCCCTCCTGCCCCCGGTGGCCCATCCCTTCCCGGTGCTCCCGATCCCTCCATCCTGGCCGGGCCCAGCTCACGGAGTCCTTCACTCCTCTGTGGTGTGAGTCGGTGCCGGGGTCTCCTACCCCATCCCCGTGTGCCAGTGCGGGGCAGAGGCCAGAGCTGGCTGCCCCCTGAAGGTCCCGAGGGGTTCGATGTCCCCGGGGCTGTGATGGAGGGACCCCGGAGCTGTCCTGAGGGGACGGGGCAGGATCCCGGCAAAGCAGGATGTCCAGCAATGCCCAGGGAAGGGGGTGAATTTCGGGGTGGTTTGTCTCACTCTGCCCCCGCCAGCACCGGGGCTGCCCAGCCCTGCAGCCCAGGATGGGAACCCGAAGGCTGGGGCTGATGGTGAAATGCCCCGGCTTGGCGTCCTCCCTTCCTCTCCTTCCTGTCCCCTCTGTCCCTTCAGCGGACAGGATGCTCCGTCCCTTGGGGCACTTCTGTCCCCTCCTGCAGCGCAGCTGTGGCAGGGCCTGCGGCGGAGTCAGACCCTGCTGCCCCGCAGTGCTGTGGGTGAGAGCGATGCCAGACCCCGCCATCCCACGGTGCTCGGTTTTACTCTCCACCAGTGGAAACCGTGACCAGGGACCCTCCGGGCAGGAGGAAGGACCCGGGGCCGGGCAGGAGGCAGAGTGGCACCCGCAGCCCCAGCCCGGGGACACGGCAGTGCGGAGCCATCAGCCAAAAACAGAGACAACACCGGGCCAAAGGGTGTTTCCTGGCCGGGGACAAATCCCCAACACCCATCAGGGGTTTGTGGCACGTCCCTCGGGTCCCTGCTGGGACCCCGCCGGCCTGAGAGGCGCAGCTCGGCCAGAGGCCGCACCCGCGGTGGGATGGGGACGGGGGTGGGGACACGGATGGGGACGGGGTCCCATCGGCAGCCGCTGGGACCCAGCACAATCCGTGGTGCCGCGGGGGCGTTTTGGGGTCCTGCTGTGCACAGCCTGTGCCAGCCCCGTGTCCCGTGGTGGTAACGCTGCCCCTCGGTCCGCGCAGCCCCCCCGGAGCTGCGGGAGAAGACACTGGTCCTGGCCAAGCCGGACGCGGTGCAGCGGCGGCTCGTGGGGAACATCATCCAGCGCTTCGAGCGCCGCGGCTTCAGACTGGTGGCCATGAAGCTGCTCCAGGTACCCGTTCCTGCAGGGAATGCCTCTCCACGGCCGGCCGGGGAGTGCCGGGAGGGGGGTGCCGGTGGGGGTGTCCCCACTGTCACCCCCCGCTCCCGTCAGGTGGACCAGGGGCTCGTGGACAGGCACTACCAGGAGCTGCGGCACAAGCCCTTCTACCCTGCACTCGTCACCTACATGACCTCGGGGCCGGTGGTGGCCATGGTGAGGGGCCAGGCCGGGGGGCTCGGGGGTCCCGGGGGGCACAGAGGGCTCAGCTGTCCCTGTCCCGCAGGTGTGGGAGGGCTACAACGTGGTCAGGTCCACGCGGGCCATGGTTGGGGACACCGACTCCGTGGGGACCATCCGGGGGGATCTCAGTGTGCACATCAGCAGGTAGGGCAGGGGGGGATGGTGGTGGGACCCCATGGCCGTGGCACTGTCCCCATCCCTGTCCCCTCACAGGAACGTCGTCCATGCCAGTGACTCCGTGGAGACAGCCCAGAGGGAGATCGGCTTCTGGTTCCAGCGGGACGAGCTGGTGGACTGGGAGAGCAGAGACCGGGACCACACCTACGGGCCCTAGGGATGGACCCCCGTGCGTGGACACCCCCAATAAACCCCCGTGCCTCCAGCCCTGGCTCCGGTCTCATCCCTCCGATGCCATCAGCAAGTGCTGGGGGGCTCTGAGGGGTACTGAGGTGGTACTGGGAAGCTCTGGGAACTGCTGGGATGTCACTGTGAAGGGCTGGACTGTCCCTGGGGCGCACTGGGATAGCACTGGGAAGCACTGGGATATCCCTGTAGAGGCACTGAGAAGTTCTGGGAGGCACTGGGATGTCCCCAGGAGGAGTGGGGTGATACTGGGAAACTGTGATGCACTGCGGTGTCCTCAGAGGGCACAGGGTTGGTACTGGGAAGTTCTGGGAGCCACTGGGATGTCGCTGGGAGACTGGGGTGATTCTGAGAAGCTCTGGGATACATTGAGGTAACACCAGAGGGCACCGGGGTGTTACAGAAAAACTCTGGGAGGCACTGGGCTGTTCCCTTTGGGCACTGGGATGTTACTGGGAGGCTCTGGGCGGCACTGGTGGGCTGCAGTAGCCTCTGTAGGTCGCTGGAAGAGACCGGGACAGGGGTTCTGGGCTGTCAAGGGACACTGGGACACCACCGGGTGGCACTGGGAAACACTGGGATACCACTGTGATGTACTAGGACACCACTGGGACACCACTGGGACACCACTGAGATGTACTGGGAAGCAACTGGGAGCACTGGAACACCACTGGAATGTACTGAGGCACCACTGAGAGCACTGGGACAGCACTGGGACAACACTGGGACACCACTGGGTTGTACTGGGAAGCACTGGGAGCACTGGGACACCACTGAGAAGCACTAGGACAACACTGGGACACCACTGGGGTGTACTGGGAATCACTGGGAGCACTGGGACACCACCGGGACACCACTGGGATGTACTGGGAATCGCTGGGACACCGCTGGGAATCACCGGGAGCACCGGGCTGCCCGCGGTGCTGCAGCTCCCACCGTGGCCGCTGGGGGGCGCTGTGCCCGCCCCTGTCTCACGCCGTTGCCAAGGCGACGCGGCGGCCGCCGCGCAGGCGCAGTGCGCGGTGCCCCTGCCCCGCCATGGCCGAGGCCGCTATGGCCGCGCAGGCCCCTCCGGACGAGGAGGCGGACGAGTGTCTGCGGGAGTACCGGCACCTGCTCAGCCCCGACCTGCTCGCGTGAGTCCCGGGGGCCGCGGGGGTCCCACCGCGCCGCATCCCCCGGGGCCCGGCTCTCACCGTCCCTCTGTTCCCGCAGGGGCCAGGTCGCTTTTATCACCGGCGGCGGCTCCGGCATCGGCTTCCGCATCGCCGAGATCTTCATGAGGTCCGGACACCCCTCCCTCCCTCATTCTTTCTTCCCTTCCCGTCTCCCCTTCCCCTTTCCCCTTCTCTTCCCCAGCTGCGGTGACAGGCCCTGGAAGCCCCGGGACGTGAAGCCGAGGGCAGCAGAGCCCCGAGCAGAGCTTTGGGCCGGAGCGGGACTGGCTCCGGGGCTGCGGCTGTGGGAGCAGGGCTGGCCCTGTCCCAGCCCGGGGCAGAGCTCTGGTTCTCTCTGCCGGCTCGGGGCCGCAGCGGCTCCTCCAGGGCCTGCCCACGCTGCCGAGGTGCCGGTGAGGAGCCGGCGCTGCCCGGCCCCTCTGACCAGCCCGTTCCCTGCAGGCACGGCTGCCGGACCGTCATTGCCAGCCGGAACCTGGAGCGAGTGTCGGAGGTGAGTCTGGGAATCCTTCTGCCCTCCCCGGCTGCAACTGGGAGCCCTGGGAATAGTGCAGCAGGAGAGAGGACTTGCCAGTGCTGCCCTGTCTCCCAGCTCTGAGCGCTCCAGCACCAGCAGCTGGTGGTGCTGGGCAGGGTGCCTGCGGGTTTAGGGGGGGCTGCACCTCCTGCTGCAGCTCAGTTAACCTGGAACCTGCTCGGGGGGGGGCTGTTCCACACATCACGTTGGCTTTTTCTGGGTGAGAGAGAGAGAAACAAGGTGAGGTAGAGGTTTGTCAGCAGAAACATGGCAGAACCCAAGGGCAGACTTAAACCTCAGCCTGGAGTAGTTCCAGATGCCCTTGTGCAAGGGTTGTGTTGGTTGAGGTGGGTACACTGAGCCCCAAAAGCTCTGTTATCCTGTGTTTTGGGGCAGAGGGGAAGGTGCAGGTGTGCTGTAATTTCATGTTCCCTTATATGCTAGAAAAAGCTGCAAAGCTCAGCAGGTTTTAGTCCTCAGGGGTCATGGGCTGGGGCTCTTGGGGGTGAGTCTCGGGGGTGGCCTGTGGCAAACCCTGAGCTGCAGAGCTGGCCCCTTTCACAGCTGACACCTGCCTGCTCTGCCTTTGCCCTTTTGCCCACTAACTTTTTGGACCTAAAGGTTAATGATGTCTGTACTCATGCCAGAAATGCCTCATTGGGGTCCAACCTTTGTACTTGCCCTGCAGAGATGTTTCCTGGGATGTGCTGTGTCCATGGCAGGCCACAAAGATAACCGGGCTTAGCAAGTTGTAGCCTCAGGGCCAGCCCAGCATCCAGTTTGGTTGGGACATGATGTGCAGGAGTTCTCCCTGTCTGCCCCAGGGCTCCCAGGCTGCTGCCAGGCAGGAGCTGGCCATGTTCAGGCAGGTCTCTCCCCTTGCCCACACTGTTTGCTGTGTGCTCACAGGGACGTGGCTCCTCCCTGACTTCATGCTCACCTGATACAAGGTCTGGGTCCAACCCCTGCCAAAGAAGAGAGTCACAGAAAGCTTCTGAAGTCTCTTTTTATTCTCGCAGGCCTCAAAAAAGCTGGTGGCAGCCACAGGGCAGCAGTGCCTGCCTCTGTCCATGGATGTGAGGCAGCCCCAGACCATCGTGGCAGCAGTGGATGAGGCGCTGAAGGAGTTCAAGAGGATCGACATCCTCATTAACGGTGAGGATGGAGTGGGCAGGGGGAGGATTTGGGACAGGCTTGCTGCTGGGGAGGGCATGTTCCTGCATGGGCATCCCTGGGAGCACAGAGGTTCATGGTGCATGGCCATCCCTGGATTGGACCATCCCTGCCTCTGCCCTCGGGCTGGCTGTGCTGCTGGGCACCTGGAGCCACCAGTGTATCCCCATATCAGGACTGTCTCCACATGCTCGCCAGTCTACCCAGACTGTATCCCTTGCCCTGCCTGTCAGAGAATTGCCCTGAACCTGTGGGATCTCTCCTGGCCTTGTTCTGACTGTTCCTGTTGTTCAGGTGCTGCAGGAAATTTCCTGTGCCCAGCCAGTGCCCTGTCCTTCAACGCCTTCAAGACAGTGATAGACATCGACACCATCGGCACCTTCAACACCTCCAAAGTCCTCTTTGAGAAATATTTCCGGGTAAGTGGCACCGGAGCCAGAGGACTCGGAGGAGAGGCTCTGGTAGGTGGGGGGTAGTGTCAAACCATACTGTGCTCCTAAGGAATTCAGGGAAGTGTGGAGGGCACAAGGGAGCGCAGCAACCGTGTACCCAGGGCTGTGCTGCTGGGCCTCTGCCACCCACCCTGTGCAGATCCATTCCCTTCCCTTCCAGGGATCCCAGCGCTGACCTGGGAATCCTGCTTGTCCTTGTCCTGGGGCTTTGGGCTGTTGCAGCACCTTTCCATACTCTGCCACCTGAAGAAGCTGTGATCTGCCACTCCTCCAGCTCTTTTGCGTTTTCTTGGCCTTTCCTTGTTCCCTGCATGTCCCACCTTCCTGGCAGGGCTCCTCTGACTGCCCCAGCTCCGAGGTTGGGTGGACAGAGCTGCCCCAGTGATGGTTTGGCAGTGCCCATGGGTGACTGTCCCTCCTAGCCCAGCTTTGCTGTCCTCCCTATGTGACCCTTTGTGCTGATTCCTAACTCCACATCTCCTTTCCTTCCCCAGGACCACGGCGGGGTCATCGTTAACATCACAGCGACCCTGAGCTACCGAGGGCAGGCCCTCCAGGTGCATGCTGGGGCTGCCAAGGCTGCTATAGGTACTTCAGTGCTCCCTGCTGGGGCTCTGAGTTGTGTGGGGCCAGTAAAAAAGACAGTTCTTCCCAAATGTTGGGATGGGAAGATGTCCTGGGGAGGGGCGAACATGAATGGGTGTGGTTACTGCATGCCTGGGTTTGGGATGAGGCTCTTCCCTCTCTCCCAGGGTCCTTTGTTCTCAGCCAGAGTCTTCTTTTTGCCTGCCCCCCACCCCCCAATAAAAAAGTTACTGGAATGGCTCCGCTCCCCTTTTCTCATTCCTGTTGTAATCCCTCCCCAGATGCCATGACCCGTCACCTGGCTGTGGAATGGGGACCCAACAACATCCGTGTGAACAGCTTGGCCCCAGGACCCATCACGGGCACCGAGGGCTTCCGGCGACTGGGTGAGGCAACCTGGGCTCCCATCCCGGCCTGGCATCTCCCTGGGAGGGGACCAGGGGGACCCCCAGTGCCACACGGCTCGTGGGGTGTTGCTGCTGGGCACTGTTTTTTTCCCTTGAGTGACATCTTTTTGTGCTCTCTGATGCCATGATGGAACGTGCTGCCCCAAATCTCAGCCTTGCCTGATGGTTTGGCTCTTGTAGTCCATCAGTGGAGTGCTGGTGCAGCCCTGGAGGCTGAGAAAAACATGGAACTGTTGGAGTGAGTCCAGAGAGGCCACGGAGATGTTCCAAGGGCTGGAGCCCCTCTGCTCTGGAGCCAGGCTGAGAGAGCTGGGGGTGTTCACCTGGAGAAGAGAAGGCTCCAGGGAGACCTGAGAGCCCCTTCCAGGGCCTAAAGGGGCTCCAGGAGAGCTGGAGAGGGACTGGGGACAAGGGATGGAGGGACAGGACAAGGGGGAATGGCTTCCCGCTGCCCGAGGGGAGGGTTAGATTGGATACTGGGGAGAAATTGTTCCCTGTGAGGGTGGTGAGGCCCTGGCACAGGTTGCCCAGAGAAGCTGTGGCTGCCCCATCCCTGGAAGTGTCCAAGGCCAGGTTGGACAGGGCTTGGAGCAACCTGGGCTAGTGGAAGGTGTCCCTGCCCATGGCAGGGGGTGGCACTGGGTAAGCTTTAAGGTCCCTTCCAACCTAAACCATTCCATGATTCTATGATTCTAAAGCTCTCTGAGGTCCTGTGTTGAGCTCGCTGTGTCAGTACAAACCCCACTGCTGGGCCTGAGCTCCCCTCCTTTAGCTCTCCCCAGGTTTGTGTCCCCAGGGCTGTCCCGGGATCTCATCGCAGTTCCCTGGAGCGCTGAATGAACCCCACGGGCCGTGCTGCAGTACCTGGCAGGCCGTGGTGATGGGCAGGTGCTCCCACGGTCCAAACTGACTATTTTCTGTCGCTTTTAGGTGGGAAATTTGCTGAGAAATCGAGCCTGTTTGACACGATCCCCCTGCAGCGCGCGGGGAACAAGACGGAGATTGCCCACAGCAGCCTGTACCTGGCGAGCCCCCTCTCCTCCTACGTGACAGGAACCACCCTGGTCGTGGATGGTGGGAGCTGGCTCACCTCTGCCAACAGCTTCTCTGCCTTGCTGGGTATTGCCTCATCCTCTGCTAAACTCTAGGTGACGTGCATTTCCCCCCGGGGGGTCGGAGCAGGGCTCCTCAGGGAAACACTTTCCCTGTGGAACAGAGCACAAGTCTGATGTGGAGCAGCTGAGGGAGCTTGGGGGTTTAGCCTGGAGCAAAGGAGGCTCAGAGGGAATCTTCTTGCTCTCTACAACTCCCTGACAGGAGGGGGGAGCCAGGGATGGGTCAGGCTCTGCTCCCAGGGAACAAGGGACAGGACAAGGGGAAGCAGCCTCAAGTTGCACCAAGGGAGGTTTATATTGAATATTGGGAAAATTTCCTCACTGACAGGGTGGTCAGGCCCTGGCACAGCTGCTGCCCAGGGCAGCAGTGGAGTCCCTGTCTCTGGAGGGATTTAAAAGCCATGTGGATGTGGCACCTGGGGACATGGGTTAGTGGTGGCCTTGGCAGTGCTGGGGGAATGGTTGGACTTGATGATCACAGAGGGCTTTTCCAACCTAAACAATTCCATGATTCTCTATGTGCATGGCTGCCATGGCAGTGGATATGGTGACCTCATGGACACTCCTAGGGATGACTTGGGGAGGGCAGAAAAACTTGCTAGGTTTTTTTCCTTTGAGCCTGCATTGTGACATGGTGTTTCTTGTCATTCCCACTGGATGCTTGTCCAGACACCTCTGAGTGTCCTCCAAAGCAACATGATGTCCCTTTGCTGTGCCCCAGTAGCAGGATTGGGCACAGAGAGTCCCAACAGCCTCTTCCTTGTATGTATTCCCCCCAGGCTGTCAGGGAAAGGGGGCTCCTTCCTTCCCATCTCTCCTGCCTGTGTCCCACCCAGTAGCCTCCATGAGCCGGGCCTGGAGAGGCAGGACTCTGTCCCCACCTCCACACTCTCTTGCAGATTTCTGGTCTGCAGGAGCAAACCAACCCCAATGATGGACAGCGTGGGACTGGCCGATGGACAGACGTGACCGAAGCTGCCCTGGGACACCTCGGGGTGACACCTCTCCCAGAGCAGGTGCCCACGGCCATGGCCTCTGATTGGTAACTGGTGGTGGTGGTGACACTGCCAGCCCTGTGTCTGCCTGGGGGACAGAGCTCAGGAGTTACTGGGTGGGGAGCAGTCACACACCCATCCTGTGCCTTGACTGTCTTCTGAGCTGCTGTGGCTGAGAGCGCAGGGACAGCACAAGGGGTGGGGCTGTGATGGTCACTGTCCCTTTGTGTCCCTCTGAGCCACTCTCCTGGCCTTTCCCAAGTCCCAGGCAGTGCTGCCCCAGGATATCCATCCTCTTCTGCCCCCATCTCAGCCTGAGAACTGCCCAGGACCCCCAGCAGCAGCTCCTTTGAGGGAGGGGGAGTAGCTCAGCTCACCTGGGGTCAGAATCACCCAGTGTGGTGGGGCCAGCTCTACCTTTGCAACAGGAGCTGGCAGCTCTCAGAGGGGAAACAAGGACCAACTGGCCCCTGGCAGGGGGAAGTGGCCTCATCCTCTCCGGGGGTCCAGAGTGGGCATCCTGAAGGCTGCCATGGATGCAGCTGAGATGCCCCTCTCCCAGGAGCAGAGGTGTTGTAAAGGCAGATCCTCCCAGAGGACTGGGGTACCAGCACCCTGGGGGCACACACTGCTCCCATGCAGCCTCCTGCTGCTGAAGGCAGTTTTTAGCCTCACTCTGGATTCCATGAAGTTTGTTTTCCCACTTAATTGTGTTTCCTACTTGATTGTAAACTTGCCAGGTTTTGCTCCTTCCTTCAGGTCACGAATAAAGAATTTGCACCCTGAGCAGTGACAATTCTCTCTGAACAGGAGCAGCTTCAGCACCTGCACCCTGCCCTGGGGACTGGTCCTGGTGTTGGGTCCTGAGGGAGGGGAGAAAACCGCTGCTCCCACTGCCAGAGCCTTGTGTGGCCCCAGTCCTCAATGCTGTGGGGTTCCAGTGCTCCAGGCTGTCGGGATGTGGGGACCTGCCCCCTCCTGAGCCCCAGCCTGCTCTGGGAAGGTGGTTCCAGCAGCCAGAGGTGACAGGGAGGTGCTGAGGTATTCGGTGAGAGACTGACCCCTTCAGAGGGATGGGGATGCAGGGCTTAGGTTGGGATCTGGGGGTTGTCCTTTCCCCAGGTCTCCTGGGATTTGCCTCCAGCCAGGATATCCCTCTTCCTAGATAACAGGACACGTATTTTGTCCTGGAGAAGGTACCTGTGTGGGATGTCTTGGTCCTCGCTGACCTGCACCCCCATTCTGGGAGTGTCTGTGTGTTTTACTGTCTTATTTAACCACAGCCAAGTGACTTGAGCACTGTCAGGGCTATCCTGGCTCCGTGGCCACCAAAGGAAGAGGGAACCAAGCCCCTGGCCACGTGTCTCCAGCACCAGGGGAAGGACAGAGCTTCGAGCTTCATGTCCTGGAGCTGCAGGAACACATTGAGGGGTGCAGAGCTGCTGCTCACAGTGTCAGGCTGGGCCCTCCAGCCTTGTGCAGGCTGGAGCCCTGGGTGCTTGAGCTGTCTGGAAACTCAGAGTTGTAATGGCCAGGGGATTTTGCAGGGAGTGGTTTAGGCAGGTGTCTTCCAGGAAGAGCAGCTGTGCACTTCCCCCTCTGGGACTGACAAAGGAGCCTCCTCCTGCCCTGCTTACTTTTGGAAATGGCTACGATGAGGAAAAGGATTTGAAGTGGAAGTTTCCATCCTTCCCAGCGCTGGACTGATTGGGCAGGGATGATATTCTCTCCAGAGATGCTGCTGAACTCCAGCTCTTGGGGTCAAGCTGTGAAGCTTTGGGAAAGCCATGCTGGGGGACACATTGTGGCCCAACCAGGCTCATCCCTAGCCATCAGGCACATCCATGGCCTGGGCAGGGTCACTGTGGCCAGGGATTCTCTTGCTCATCAGGTTTGCTGCTAATTATACCCAGGGGCTGTAATTCCACCTGGTCAGCCAGTTCACGGGTGTGTCAGTGGGGTCATCCCAGTGCTCCAGCAGAAATGGGCAGTTGACTGAACCCACAGGCTGTGAACTTGGGCATTAATCCCAGAATTTGGGCATTAACCCATGAGGTGGTCCCAGCTCTGTGTCCCAGTGCACAGTGCCCCTCACCAGACAGGGTTGGGAGTCCTGGCGCACGGTTCATCCCTCCAGAGGGGTTTGGGGTCTCAGAGCATGATGCCTTCCCTGGAGGGGTTTGGGCATCCCGATTCATGGTTCATCTCCTAGGAGGGGCTTGGGGATCCAGGTGCACGATTCCCCCCAGAGGGGTTTGGGGTCCCAGTGCATGGTGTACCCCCTGGAGGGCCCCAGTTCACGATTTCCCACGGGGGGGTTCAGACATCCCAGTGCACGGTGCTGCCCCGGAGGGGTTCAGGGGTCTCGGTGCACAGTTCCCCCCTGCAGAGGTTCAGGGTTCCCGATGCACGGACCGTTCACCCACGGAAGGGTTCGGGAGTCCCGGTTCCCACTCCCTCCCCAGAGGGGGTCGGGGGTCGGGTTCGCGGTGCCCCCGGGGGGGTTCGGGGGTCCCGGTCCCACGTGCTCGCCCGGCGTGGCCCCGCCCCTCCCCGCCGGCCCCGCCCCCGCCGCGCACGAGCCAGGGGAGGGGCGTGGCCTCCGCACGGGCTCGCGCCGCGGCGGGGCGGGACGCACCGGCAGGCGAGTGACGTCACCTCCCCGGCTACTGCGGCGGCGGCCGGGCTGGATCGGGCGGTTCTCCGCGGGCGGCCCCGGAGCGGCGGCGTGGGCGGGCGGGCGGCGGGGTTGTTTCTCGGCGCCGCCGCCTCCCCCATCCCCGGCCCCCCGCAGCACCCGCGTCCCCGGGCGGGGCGAGACCGGCGGGGCCGCCCCCGGGGCCGGGCTCCTCGCACAAAGCCGTGTGTGCCGCGGGGACCGCACCGGCACCGCCCCGATGTGAGCGGGGCATGGCCGCGGGGCATGGCCCGGGGCGGGCGGCGGCGGCGGGCGCGCAGCGCCGCCGGTGAACATGGAGCCGCGACCGCCGGGCACCGAGCCCCCGCTGCCCCCGGGGCCGGGACCGGGGCCCGACCTGGAGCCGGAGCTGGACCTGGGCTTGGAGCCGGAGCTGGACGTGGACCCGGAGCCGGAGCTGGAGCTGGAACGGGAGCTGGAGCTGGAACGGGAGCTGGACCTCTGGGCACTTGAGCCCGCCGGTCCCGACTCGGGGCCGCCGCCCTGGTCCCCGGGGGTGGCCGGGGACAGCCCGGCCCCGGGGGGCCCCGCCGAGCCCCCGCCGGAGGAGGAGCCGCGCCTCCGGCCCGTCTTCGACGCCCTGGACCGCGACGGCGACGGCTTCGTGCGGGTGGAGGAGTTCGTGCAGTTCGCCACGGCCTACGGGGCCGAGCAGGTGAGCCCCGGGCCGCGACCACCCGGGCACGGCACACGCCTGCCCCCGGCCTGGGCCCTGCGCTCGGCATCGCCCGTCGCGGCACCGTGCCGGGGGTCCACTGGTGGCGATGGTGGCGATGGTGGCTCGTGTCCGTGGCTCCAGCCCTTGGAGGAGCCTTTCATGTCCGCAAGGGCATCGTCTGCGCCGCCCGCCCCGGTGCCGTCGCAGGTGAAGGGCGCGCGTGGGCCCCAATGGCTCCCTCTGTGCCTCCTGCATCCAGGAGAAACTGGAGCTCCTGTTTTCCAGCTCCCAGTCCGCTGGGAACAGCATCCCGGCAGTGCCGCTGGGAACTGCATCCCCCCCTTTGTTCTCCATCATTAACGCGTTTGGATTTCTCTGGGCAGTGGGGAGATCCCGGGATCTGGGGCTGCCCCGTGCCCCCCTCAGTGCCCAGGGTCCCCTGTTGGCACTGCACTGGTTGTGGATCACCTCGATAATACCATATGGGTGGCATCCCTGCTCACGGCAGCGGGTTGGAATTAGATGATCTTTAAGGTCCTTTCCAGCCCAAACCGTTCCGTGGTTCTATGCTACCTCGCTTATTCCAGCTTTGACAGCTTGATCGTGTATTTTTCTGCTGCTTTGTACCCCGGCGAGCCTGTGTTTCCCTGCAGCAGATGAGATGCGATGTAATTTGAAGCTGCCTGGTATGACCCAAAATGGAGCGAGCTCTGGCAGCACACCTTGGGATGGAGATGAGTTTGTTGGTATTTTATTCACTGGCCTGTGCTGGCATCGCTACCAGGAGAAAGGGATTCGTTTTTTTTAAGGCGTGCAGGTATTGCTGTGAAGTTTCTCTGTGCGTGGCCGGATCTGCTCTCATCCTCCAGCAGTAGCTTCTGTGCGTGTATTTAAGTGCCATGACAAAGCAAATCATGTGTGAAGGAGGGTTTTGCTGGAGGAGGGCTTTTTATCTCGTGCTAAAAACACCTCTTAAAGATAAAACAGAGGTATTTATTTCAGGAAATAGCTCTGTAAAGCGGAGATAGACAACTTCTTTGTTGGTGAGGGCACTGTGTGTGCAGAAGATATTGCTGGCGGACCCATGGCGTGATTACAGGTTCTTTGGAGGGAGTTCCAGGAGCACCTGGAGGCTGCTCCTGCCTCTACCAGGTGAGAGAGGCTTTGTGCTGGACAAAGCACCATCCTGCTGTGCCCGGGCACTCCGTGCCTGCTGTCCCCGTTACTGTTCCAGCACAGGAAGCAGAAGCAGCCGGTCCGTGCTCGGCGGAGGCTCCCGGACCCTGCGGCACGGTGCCCGTGGCTCCGGGGCACGTTGGCACCTCACCAGGGGACCGTTCACCGCCCTGTGCCTCTGCACTTGGCGTGGAGAGCCCAAGGACGTGGGCAGTGGGGGCAGCAGATGCGTGTGCGTGGCAGGGGACACGGCAGGTGGCTCTGGTGCTGTCGGTGCCCGTGGCGTGTGCGGCTCAGAGCCCAGTGGGAATTGTGCCAGAGCTCCAAAGGTGCCACACTGAGCCTGTAAAACGCTCTGAGATCGTGGCCTGAGGAGTGACTGCAAGGTGTTAATGTCACTCCTAAACTAAGCAGGATGTGCAGGGAGGCGTTGTGCTGCCGGGAGCTTCCCCCTGGGAAGGGCTGTCTGCAGGCTCCTGGCCTTGGCTGTCCCTTTAAAGTTGCTTGTTCCTTCCCCCTGAGCACAGCTACCGGTAATGCTGAAGCATATTATGCTTTTTTAACACCTTTCTCTTCAGCAAGAGACTGGCACAGCCAGCTCTTGGGGTGCAGAACAACTGAGCCTCAGCACAGCAAGTGCTGAGCACCTTGGGGAGGCTGATGTGACAACAGCTGAGCCAGCGGGTACCAGGCACCCTAGAGGGGTGTTGCAAAGGCTTGGCAAAACAGGAAAAGTGATGTTTGTGGTGAACTGTTTGTTCAAGAAGGCTTGGTGTGTGTTTGCAGCTTAGAAAACCATGAGGAGACACAGAGGGAGAAGAAGGAGGGCGTTGGTGATGGGGTCTGTAAGCTCCCAGCAGATGGTGGAATATCATGAGTCAAAAGGGACCCACAGGGATCATCCAACTCCTGGCCCTGCACAGGACACCCCAATAATCCCACCATGTGCCTGAGAGGATTGTCCAAACCCTCCTGGAGCTCTGGCAGCCTTGGGGCTGTGCCCACTGCCCTGAGGAGCCTGTTCAGTGCCCAACCACCCTGTGGGGGAAGAACCTTTCCCTGAGATCCAACCTAAACCTCCCCTGATGTGCAGAGTAATAAAGGGAGGAGTTCTGGGGAGGTTTCTTGACTTACTTTGTTTGAAGCAGCTGTAACTTGGGCCCAAAAGGGGTCTTTTGGAAAATGGAGATCCAGCTCAGGTAAAAGTTAAAGGGGAGGAATATCACCAGAGGGTAAAATGGTGTTAAAGTTACTAAAGAGGAACTTCAAGGTATAAATAAAGGTTGTACTACAACTGGAACTGGGATGCTCTAAGAGAGGGGCCAGGGTTTGATGGGTGGCTGGATAATCACAAAAGTATCTGTAGGGATCAGCAGAGAGTTAATGAGGTGCAAATTCCAGTCCTCTTGCTGTCCCTCTCCTAACTAGAGGAGGAGGAGGAGGTCGTACCTGCCTCCTTTGCTTCTCCCCTCCTTCCTGGCTGCTGCCCCCAGGGTGGGTTCATGGAAGGTGTGTGTGGTGGAAAAAATGGCTAAATTGAAGCACAAGGAGTCGTCACATCCAGATGATTCCTGAGGGCTGGAGAGGGCTGAAGGGTTAAGGAGAGCACGTGTGTGTGTAACCACATGGATGAGGAGCCAGAGAGCAGCAAGTGTTGTCTTTAGCGCTCAGTAAAACACCAGAGGCATTCATGGGCTACTGAGCCCGGCGCTGTCAGGTTGCTTGGCTGGAACAATTATTAGCTAAATGTCAAAGGGAAGGGACCAGCTGGCATTTATTCCATAAACTTGATGTGATTGTGGGTTTCTGTTCGGATTATTTCTTTTTTTCCTCTCTCCACGGGGAGAAAAACTGGAGTTGGGTTTTTTTTTTTTTTTCTTAAGTAGCTTGGGTTGTTGAGCTCCATGGTTGTGGTCTGGGCAGGGAGGTGCTGGGTTGGGGTAGAGGAGATCAAGGCATGGGAATCTAAAGGCAGTTTGTGTTTCTCTGAAGTGATAACAGCTGATAGAGATTGAGGCTGTTACCAGTACCTTCATCTTCAAAGGTGTATGGAGGGGATGGTGCTGGGGTTGACACCCGAGATAGGGGAGCCTTGTGATGGTCCTCCACAATATCTGACTGGAGGGTGTTTGTCAAACAGAGAATGTTTTGCCACTTGAAGAGCTCACACTGACCAATGATATACTCTGTGGACTTGCAAACAAGATCTGGGATGGAAAGGTTGTGAGGAAAACTTGACTTTTCTTGACGACAACTTGATTTTTTCCTGCAAAACCCCTGGACTGTTCACTTACATGTGGGGCAGCTTCTGATGGTATTTTTGTCTCCTCTCTCTTCCCTTTATCAAAGCTGTATTTCCCTGGGATTTGATATTCCCTGGAGCCACTCTCTGTGCTGCAGCACCTGGCTGGCACAGAAGGATGGGGTAAGGTTGGTTAAACAGTGAGTAGGGAGGTGGGGGCACACTTGACATACCTTTTATGTCACCTTATAAAGCAGGAAGGGTTGTGTCTTGAAGTTCTGTGGGTTGCACAGAATTTAAGGCCATTGTACAATGGTTTTTATTTTCAATTTTTATTCTAAAATTTGATTTTATGTGTCTTGCCTGCTGTACCATTGCACTGTATCTCTGTGATCCAGGTGATGAAGCCCAAGCCTTTTCTCACTGGATTTATCACTACCTAGGAATGCAGGGTCAGAGCAGAATGGATTCTTTGTAAGGCTGAGGAGAAGCAGGCACCTTGGGTTGTTTTTCCTTTTTGTTTTGATCTAAAAGACAATTGGAGGAGGAAAAAAACCTCTTGTACCACATGATCTCTGCTGCCTCGGCTCAATTAAGAGAACTCCCAGAGTTTGTCTAACCCACTTCCAAAGTCTCCAGGCTCAGTGGCAGCTCTGCCCCCTGTGCTCCCAGAGATCTTCAGCCTTTTTTTTTTCCCCTCTTGATCAGTTCAAGCTTTGTTTCAATGTGATTTATTTTGCCTTCTTTAACACTTACATCCCCCAAGTACCTGTCCTACCACTGGGCCTTTCTCCGCCCCATTCAGCTAATCCTCAGCTGAACTCTCCATATTCAGCTCTTAACTTTTCCTCTGAAGGTTTTTAGCAGGTTTGTTGTACTTTTCTGACCTCCCACCACCTTCTCAAGGTGGTGTCCAACCTGGCACCATCCTAGGGGTAGCAGAGGCTGCCCCAGACAACAGCTGCAAAGAATCTTGGAGTTGATTTTTGTTTTTAAATAGAACAATTTAGAGATCTGGCAGTTAGTTTCTGGAGTGAAGTCTGGATAGTGACAAACTGCAGCGTTTTAGTGGCAACCCCCCGTGGTGAATCCAGGCTTGCTTTTCCTGCTCCCCTCTGGCCTGTGGACACTCCTGTGTGCTTTGGAAGGGCAACAAATCTGAAATATTTTGCTTGCTTTGACCAAGGGCCCAGTTTTTCCCTATGGAAATTCATGGCAGTGAATTTGTGGGTTTTGGGGGTTGGGGTGGGAGCCCTTTCCTCACCCACACACAGGGCTAGGCTGGGCTCAGCCTCCCTCCTCCTCCTCCCTCTTCAAAGGGGTTTTACCACCATTAATAACATGTCTGTGCTGCAGGAGCTCCAAGACAGGAGTTTTTCTCTCTCCCTCGGAGAGGAAAACGCTTCCAAGCCAACATATTTTGTGTAATTTTGGGTGAGGTGGATGCCGGTTTGCAAATTCCATTTTCAGCTCACTTGATTCACTCACAAATATCCCAAAGACTCCGAGGAAGAGATGATTTCTGTGCTCCTGGGTTTTTGCTGCTCCTGCTGGGTCTTGGCTTTAAGCTCCTCGAGGGCGTTTTTCCCTTCTGGGAATGGTGGGGAGGGCTGGGATGGGTCATTCCACAGGCAGATCTCCGGTGATGGGTTTCATGGGCTTGTGGCTGTAATCAGATTGATGGCTTATCCCAGCGGGATCGGGGCTGGCAGGACTCTGAATACTCAAAGGCATGGTTTGTCTGTGTGGGCTGGCAGGAGCCTGGGGGTGGTAATTTTATCCCAGTGACCAGTTTATTAAATAAAACTTTTTATTCTGCCTTTCTGCTTCAGATGGAGAACGCAGTGAATGCGGAGCGGGGTGTTGATTTTTGGGAGAGGGGCTTTGGATATGACAGGACAAGGGGGAATGGCTTCCCACTCACACAGGGCAGGGTTAGATGGGATATTAGGAAGAAATTGTTCCCTGTGAGGGTGGGGAGGCCCTGGCACAGGTTACCCAGAGAAGCTGTGGCTGCCCCATCCCTGGAAGTGTCCAAGGCCAGGTTGGACAGGGCTTGGAGCAACCTGGTCTAGTGGAAGGTGTCCCTGCCTGTGGCAGGGGTTGGAAATGGATGATCTTTAAGGTCCCTTCTGACCCAAACCAGTCTGTGATTCTGTGATTTATTTTTAAAGGTTAGTTGTGTTCCTCTGAAATTTGAGATCATTTCTGCAAATAAAGAAACATTCTTTACTCAGAAGAAGGAAAAAGCAGTTCCACCTTTGCAGAGTTGGCAAATATTGTGGGTAAGGAAGCAAACGTGGGATTTCCACGATTTGGGATGTGGATGCAGCACCCAGTGATCTCCAGCTGGGAGGCCAGTTTGTACTGGGTGAGTGCTACCACAGGCTGGGTCAGCAATGGAAAGCAACCCTTCTGAAAGGGTTTTCAGTGTTGAATTTGGAATGGACCTTAAAACCCATCTCCTTCCACCCCCTGCCACAGGCAGGGACACCTTCCACTATCCCAGATTGCTCCAAGCCCCGTCCAGCCTGGCCTTGGACACTTCCAGGGATGGGGCAGCCACAGCTTCTCTGGGCAACCTGTGCCAGGGCCTCCCCACCCTCACAGGGAAGAATTTCTCCCCAATATCCCATCTAAATCTCTTTCAGTTTATGCCCATTTCCTCCCTTTGTGTCCTGGCACTTTCTGGCTGTGTAAAAGTTGCTTTTCCTCTTTTATGAGCCCCCTTTAAGTGCTCAGAGAAGACAGAGGTAGTTTCACAAGAAGTTTCCCCCCTTTTCAGGAGCAGTGTATTTTCTTAGCCTGTAACTAATAGAAATTGGATTGGGGTCATCATAATTAAGTTACTGGAATATGATAGTGCACCACAACACAGCAACTGGGCTCTTTCAGAGTCAGTTTGACCTGCTGTTGCTCACAGGGCCCTTTCCCAAAGCTTTCCCAAGATGCTGATACCATTATATAACTCAATCCAGCCAGTAATTGACAATCATTACAATTGCCTGCATAATTTCTCTGAATTTTATCCTTGTTTTGACTTTTGTTTGCTACTTGTTGTCAGATGACAACAGGGACTGCTTTGCTTTTCTTCCTGGCTTTGGATTTTTGCAAAACAAATGACTCCCCATCAGCCACAGCTCTGCTTGGACAGGGTGAGCTGCTTCTGCTGGGCCACTCTCAGCTTTCCCTCTCCCCTGGGACCATCGGGTTTCCAAGACTAGAAAGCTGCTGGCAGTGGGGTGGCAGTGGACCATGGCTTGTTCCTCCCTGTTCCTCAGGCCTGGCTCCATCCATTTGTAATCCTGCTTGGGTTCCTGGTTCCTGGTGCTGGTTCCTCTCTGTGAGCCCGGGGTGAGCAGTTCCAGCCCTTCCCTTTGCTTGTTTGTGTAAATTCAGACACCCATGGAAAATGTTGGTACAATGCTGCCAGACTGGTTCTGGGGAGCTGAGAGTCACGGAGTTGTTCGGATCAGAAAGGACCTCTGAGATCATCAAGTCAAGTCCTCCCCCAGCACTGCCCAGGCCACCACTAACCCATGTCCCCAAGTGCCACATCCACACGGCTTTTAAACACCTCCAGAGACAGGGACTCCACTGCTGCCCTGGGCAGCAGCTGTGCCAGGGCCTGACCACCCTGTCAGTGAAGAAATTTTCCCAGTATTCAATATAAACCTCCCTTGGCACAACTTAAGGCTATTTCCCCTTGTCCTGTCCCTTGTTCCCTGGGAGCAGAGCCCGACCCCCCCCCCGACTCTCCCCTCCTGTCAGGGGGTTGCAGAGCCAGAAGGTCCCCCCTGAGCCTCCTTTTCTCCAGGCTGAGCCCCCCCAGCTCCCTCAGCTGCTCCTGCTGCTCCAGCCCCTTCCCCAGCTCCGTTCCCTTCCCTGGACATGCTCCAACCCCTCAGTGTCTCTCTTGTCTGAGGGGCCCAGAACTGCCTCAGCACTGGAGGGGCCTCAGCAGTGCCAGCACAGGGATGGGCACTGCCCTGGGCCTGTTTCTCCTTGGAAGCAGCTGAGCTTCTCCACTGGCACGTTTTCCTGACACTCTGTGGTCAGGGGACACAGTGCCAGTCTAGGATGTGGCAGAGGCTTGGCCAGAGGGCTCATTCACAGGGATGGAATAGGATTAGAGGGTAATTTCAGGTCTTACTACTGTGCTCCCCTTGTGAGAGGTAACTGTCAACACAGAGGGTGAATTTGTCCTTGGGGAGTCATGCATTTTGTACTTAAAATGACCATCCCACATGCCAAAAGCATTCCCACCTCCTCTCGGAGTACAGTCCATGGTCTGGGTGCTGTACTGGCCTTCTGGAGCTGCTCCCCTTACGGGGTTTTTTGGGACATCTGCAGTACAGCTGTTTGCTGAACTAGCCAAGCCAAGTCTGCAGGACAGTCATGCTTTCCTAGTTGTCCCATGTCCAGCAGAGCCCCCAGAGCTCCTCTCAGCCTTTGTTTTCCACTTTAAAATCATTACATCTTTCCTTCCCATGTGTGGGATGGTGCTGAAGGCTGATGCTGTAGGTCCAGGCCTGAGGCTTCTCAGCAGAGACAGGTCTGTACCTGAACACAGTGGGAGAGGCATCAAGGATTTCATAAGGCTGCTCTCAAAATCACTGTGAGTATCTTTGTGTGTTTGTGCTTAGAATCACAGAACACTTTGGACTGAAGAGACCTTAGAAACCATCCAGTTCCACTCCCTGCCATGGGCTGGGACACCTTCCAGTAGTTTAAGTTGCTCCAAGTCCCATCCAACCTGGCCTTGGACACTTCCAAGGATGGGGCAGCCACAGCTTCTCTGGGCAACCTGTGCCAGGGCCTCACCACCCTCACAGGCAGGAATTTCTTCCCAACATCCCATCTAACCCTGCCCTCTGGCAGTGGGAAGCCATTCCCCCTTGACCTGTCCCTCCATCCCTTGTCCCAGTCCCTCTCCAGCTCTCCTGGAGCCCCTTTAGGCCCTGCAAGGGGCTCTCAGGTCTCCCTGGAGCCTTCTCTTCTCCAGGTGAACCCCCCCAGCTCTCCCAGCCTGGCTCCAGAGCAGAGGGGCTCCAGCCCTCAGAGCATCTCCGTGAGCTCCTCTGGACTCTCTCCAGCTCCTTGTCCTTATGTTGGAGGCCCTTGATGTGCTTGATAGCAGGAAGATCCCTACGGGCTGAAAGGGAGCTCATCCTCAGTGTGAGTAGGGGAGTCACAGTTAATATCAGTGGTACCTGGCATGAACCTTGTTTTGGGATCCCAAAACATCCAAGCCCAAGGAATCGCCCTGAAGATGCCATGGGGCAGTGGAAATGCCAGCTTGGTTTTTCTGCATGACTTAAGAGTTGTGCAGAAATTCTCTTCTTCCAAAACTCTGTTTTGTGATGTGGTTTCCCCTTCTCTGGGAATCTTTGCTGGAGTTGGTGTGGGGCAGAGTAAACTATTAATGTTTGTGTGGAGTTGTGGGGTGGAGGGAAGAGGAGGAACGTGACCAAGGACAGCCACAGAGACAATTTCCTCCCAGAAATTGTGGGAGCTGGAGTGCTGAGCTGGAGTGCTGAGCTGGAGCAGATGGTGCTTGCTCTGCAGAAGGAAAGCAGGCTCAAAGGGAGGTTAAGCTGAGCTCAAATCACTGTAAGTGGCAGTAGATCTTTCCGTGGTGCACTGCTGTTGTGGTTTTGTGGCTGGACTGGGGTTTCCCTCAGTGGAGGTGAGGGTGAGCTGCACGTCTGGGATGGGGCTCCACTGCTGCTGGCATGAGGCTTCCTTATGGCTGTGAACATCCTGGGGTTGGTCCAGGAACTTTATCTGTGGGTTTTGTCGGGGTCTTTCCCCTCTGTAGGCTGAAAACTGCTCTTAAAGCAGAGAGATATGTGGAGGCTGCTGAGGAGAGGGAGTCGAGGCTGCTGGTGCTCACTGTGCTCTGAGCTTGGCTTTTCTCCCCTGGCTCCTTCCAGTGTAACAGCAAAACCCCTTTTCATAGAAATACCAGCGGTACCAAACTGCTGAATTTGCTCACTCTTCTCATATTCTGTGATTCTAATTAAGCTTAAGCATTCGAGGGATAGGGGTATTTGATGCCAATTTGAGTGATTGGTTAAATGACACCAATTCCTGTGTTGTCTGTGTGGGCCCTGGAATGAGATGGTGACAGCTCTGGGAATATTCTGTGGTGCTGTTGGTGTTCAGGGGTGTTTACAGCTTTGTTTGCAGGCTGAATGTCCCTCTGTTTGGGAATGTGCTGAGCAGCCTGGTAGTCTCCCAATTTATTTATTTTTAATAACACATTTTAGTTTTCCAGAAGAAAGAGCTTCTGTTCCCTGTGCTACAATATCCCATGGTGAAATGCCAGTAGTGTTACGTTGAGTTTGAGTCACTGCTGCTGCTGGAAGGGGTTTTCAGCTTGCAGACTGTTCCTGCTTCCTCTTCTTCCCTGAGGAGGAGTAAAGCCAGAGGGAGAGGAGCTGGTGCTGGGAGCTGCGTCATCTGGCAAGACTCAATGGAGCTGACTGCTGACAACCCTGTGGAAAATCCACGTGCCAGAGTCCAGTAGGAAACTGGGCTCAAGCAAAATGTGCAGGCAGTACAAGAAGCCCAAACCAACAGTTTTTAGAGAAAAGAAGCTGTCAGGGGCAGGAAGCAAGTGGTGAGGCCTCACTGCAGTGGGCACAGAGCTGGACCAGGATCTCCATGCTGCCCCAGCTGCTCCATGGTTCCACATTCCCAAACAAATACCTCATGGAAAGAGGGGCTGCTCAAGGGGCCCTTCTGCTTGGAGAAGGTATATCTGTATTGAAAGCAAAACTCTCCTCATGGAAAAATAACATTCAGTCCCACCTTTGCTTCAAAACTGATCAGGACATTGTGGTTTTCACCACCATGTTTGGCTGTCAAGGGATGAAAAGGTATCTGTTGCCTCCCTTTGGTGTGGCCACATTCCTTATTTTTTCCGTGGGAGTGGCTGTTCTTTGCCCTGCTCACTGTGTGTGTGTGTGAGGACATTACAGCTGGGGGAAAAATAAAATCTGGATATCCTTGTGGAAGTTTTTTTTCCTGTGCTTGCTAAATGGATGCAGCAACTTGCTAATCCTCTCCTGGCTGCTCAGAACTGTGGGACTACTGTGCTGGCAGGAGCACGGCGGGAGGAGGCAAAGAGCAGATGCAAGGTTTGTGGGGCCTTCCCTGAATGGTCCAAGGGGAGTGCTGGAGGCTTTGGTGTGGAACAGAAGGGTGCTGGAGGCCTTGATGTGCAACAGGGAATTTGCTCTTGGACTTTGTGCTGCACCTCTTCGGGCTCTGTGGAGCATCCAGTTGCTTGTATTCCCAGTGCTTACAATCCCTGAAGTCCTGAGCTTCCCAAACTATGTGTGGCATCTCAGCCTCTCCTCCCTTCCTTCAAGAATCTACCTCTGAGCTTTTGAACTGTTCAGGGCTCTTTTTCCCCCCTCTGGCACGTCTCCTCTGTGTACTTCACACAAACAGCCCTTTCTGAAGCAGGGTGAAGGGGTTCCAAAAGGAGGGAAATAATTTGAAGCAGCTCTAAAAAAGAAATAAGTCTTTATGCTTTGATGGTATATCATTCATTCAGACTTGTTTGTATTACAATAAACTTAGTTTTGACTGTGTGGCAGGCTAAGCCTGGCTCAGGGAGGTGAGTTAGTTCTCTCGCCCTTGGCTCTCATATTTAGCTGTTCCTGTCTTCCACTCCTCTGGGCTTCACCTCTGCAGCCCAAGAGGCTCCTTGTGTCCACCAAATGGCCAGCATTGGCAAGTTGAGAGGTGCAGCTCTCTGCTCTCAACATTAGAAGGATGTGGACATGTTAGAACAGGTCCAGAGGAGGCCACGGAGATGCTCCAAGGGCTGGAGCCCCTCTGCTCTGGAGCCAGGCTGGGAGAGTTGGGGGTGTTCACCTGGAGAAGAGAAGGCTCCAGGGAGACCTGAGAGCCCCTTGCAGGGCCTAAAGGGGCTCCAGGAGAGCTGGAGAGGGACTGGGGACAAGGGATGGTGGGACAGGCCAAGGGGGAATGGTTTCCCACTGCCAGAGGGCAGGGAGAGATGGGATATTGGGGAGAAATCATTCCCTGTGAGGGTGGTGAGGCCCTGGCACAGGTTGCTCAGAGAAGCTGTGGCTGCCCCATCCCTGGAAGTGTCCAAGGCCAGGTTGGACGGGGCTTGGAGCAACCTGGGCTGGTGGGAGGTGTCCCTGCCCATGGCAGGAGGTGGGACTGGATGATCTTTAAGGTCCCTTCCAACTCAAACCATTCTGTGATTATAATCTTCTTTTATGATTTACAGCCTTTACGTTGTCTTTTGGAGAGGGTGAGTGTCCCAGGCTAGTGAGAGGATTTATTCTGGGACATGCCATGGGGGTTTTGTGCTGCTTTCTAACCTGGAGGGGAGGCTGTGGAAGCGAATGCTGCAGTCCCGGCTTTGTAAGCCCAGACAGTCAGTTCTGTACCCAAACCAACCCATCACAGAACACCTGGGTTTGTTGCAGGGGACTTTACATGAAGTTAGGCCAGCAAAAATGTTCAACATCTCAAAATGCCTAATCCTTGGTATGTGCCCTCCTGGCATGCTTTATTGTGCTGCTTTTTGTCTGTTCAGATCAGCTCTAAACCCTGCGTAGGCGCCTGGCCTCGGGGTGGCTGCAGTGGTGGCACTTGGCTCTTCTCTCAGGGTGGTCCAGCCTACATTGAGGGTGTGTTTTGTGTGAGGAGTAACCTGGCATCAAACCTTTTCTTTCTTGACTTTAATCCAGTCTCCTGTGGATTAAAGTGTGTCACCCTGAGCTCTGTTGGGAGGTGTGAGAACAGGTTTCCCGTGTCATCAGAGGAACAAAAGCTAGAAGCAAAGGCTTCAATGGTTTGGAAGGTGGAGGAAGAACACTCTTCAAGTTTCATTAAACAAACAAATGTTTGTAGTAGAGCGTTTCTGCTGAAGCCTTGGGACACTTAAGGAGCGACAGGAAATCTGGAACACTTGAGACAAACAATTAAAGTTGGATTAAAACCATTTCAGCATAACTTATATTCCTGTTAATGTTTCCAAACCATCCTTGAAGTTGTTTGTTTAAATGTATTTTTATGCTTCAGTAACAACAATTGAGGGATAATTTGGAAATGTCATTCTTGACATTTGAGAACACACTTAAATACAACGAATTGAGGCTCCTGAAGCTGCAGTGAGTGTAGAGCTGTTCCTGCCTCCAGAGAAGCCTTGGGGCTGGTGGGGTTTGTCCAAAAAGGTCCTGTTCAGACCAGAGGAATTTTTGCTAGCAGATAAAATACCCCAAAGACTGCTGGATATGAGTGATCTTGGGTGGTGAAGATCTGCAGTTCCACTCCATGCTCCGCACCGAGGGCCTGGCTGGATGCACTGATTTGTCCTGGTTCCACGTGGAGGTGGCAGGAAGGATGTGGGTGCTAAGGCTTTTTTGGCTGCCAGCTCTTTAAAATATATTCTGGCTTCTTTTTCTGCTACCTGTAGAATTTTTAGTGTTGGAAAGAAGGTCTTTTCCTTTGGGTGCTCCCAATGTCTGTGACACTGAGACAGTGGCATTGGGATGGGAATGGAGGAGACCTGCTCCTTCGGATCAGCTTTGGGCTTGTTCTTGGCTCATGGTTGACTTGGAGATGTCTTCCTTCCCCTTCCAAAAGGGAAAAATAGTAGTTTGGTGGGGGGCAAAACTGGGGGGAGAAGCAAAAATCAAAAAGTATGCTGAGCAGCTTTTCTCTTGGGTTAATAGGAGAAAGAGGATTTGGTAGGCAAGTGGATGGGTTAAATGGTGGGGATATGGTCTTCCTAGGCAGGAAAGGAAGGAGAGAGCTTGTTCCAAGCAAACAATTGAACTTCTGGGGCTTCTCCCCCTTAGTTGGTTCTTTAAATACTTCTAGACTTATTTCTACAGGAAGTATTCCTCCTTATTCCTCCTAAATGCAGGAGGCTTATTCCTTCTTTACCTTGAGCAGTAGGTTTGATTACTTATTTTGTAGCAGGAAGAGATGAGAACAAACGAGGCTGAGTCTTTGTCTCCTCAACAAGACGTCTGGATCCTCGGTTTCACGTACCAGACTGAGGGCAGAGGCCCTGCAGTGTTGGAGCCTCAGGATGAAGGGATGGGAAGGACAGATGAGCTGATGTCTGTGCAAGATTAGGGAGGGATGTTGCAGAAAGAATCTTCACTGGGTGTTGCTTATGGAGGACCTTTTAATAAAGACTCGACCAGGCACGATCCATCTGCTGATCTCCTCCTGGAGCTTTGGAAAAGGCTGGGAAAGCAAAGCTCTGGCAGCAGCTCTGGGTCAGTGGTGCCACTTGTGAAGTAAATAATGTAGCTCTTTCACTGCTTACCCACAATTGACCATGGCTGCTGCCTGTAATGAGATCTGCCCCTTGGGGTGTTTTAAAGGTTGCTTAATTAGGTGTAATTGCAGCAGAATAGAAACCTGCTTTGAGGTTCTGAGTGCTTTCTGTAGTGCCAGCTCCCTCAACAAATTACAGAGTTGTTCCCATAAACACGGCTGGAGCCAGTGTAATCCTGAGTTATCAGCCTTCCCCTCAGCCTGGCTGTTTATGATGATGAAGCCACAGAAGTGGAGTGCTGGGAAGGGTGTTCCTGGCTTTGGGAATGGTGCAGCTGTCGTTCCCATCACGGCAGCAGCGTGGGAAATGCATCGTGTGAGGCAATATGAAGTTTGCTCACGCTGTTGGTGTGTTAATGCTCTCTCAGCACCTGGCACGGGGGGACAGACATGCTCTTACCCTGGACAAATGCTGCATTAGCAGGGATGAGTCCATTTAAGCTGATCCCACTGCAACCCATGGATTTAGGGACCCTGTGTGTGGGGACAGCCACGTCTTTGGTGTGTTCTGCAGCGGCTCTGGCATTTGGCTGCAGGAGGTTCAGCAGTCCCAGCGTGTTTGCACCCAAAGGTGAAAAAATACCAGTCTTGACTTTTGTCATCAGCATTTAAAAGTATTATAAATCTTTTCTTGAAAGGGTGGGTTTAGCCTTGAGAGAGTTTTTTAGATACAAATGAGCATCGTTGGCTCATCCCCTTCTGTTGAACACAGAGGGTGGAGGTGCTGCAGCCACCTTTGCTTAACCATGAGTGGGTTTTATCCTGTTCTCACTCAGATAAATTCACAGAGCCAGAGAATATGCTGGGTTGGAAGGGACCCACAAGGATCATCAAGTCCAACCCTTAGCCCTGCACAGTTACACCAGTTTGGTGCTTGGCTTTCTCTCCACTGGAGTTCAGGGATTGTGTGACTTCCAATACTGTTTTCTCCCCAAAGGCAAAAGCTGTTCAGAGTGGATTTGGGCTTCTTGCAGACAGGAGAGTATAGTCAGACTTGTGTGAGAGGTACATGGATTTTCATGTCCTGTCTCAGCCAAGGACACCCAGAATTGGTCTGTACCTGGTTCTCAGTGAGTTTCCTACACTTAGAGCTCCAAGAGCCACTGGATTTCAGGATGTTTTTGGTCCTCTGCTTTGCTTGACACTCCTTAAGTTGTAAATTAGTGCAGAAGGTGTGTTGGCACCTGGCAGGACTTTGCTCTTGCTGTCCCCTGTGTTGTCCCATCTGGAGACCCTTGGTACTGGAAGATGAGAGGCAAACCTGGTGCCTGCTGACAGCTCCTTGTAAACCAGACTCTCCTGCAGTCCACAGACTTGGGATGAGGAGAGGTGGTTTAAGCAGCCTTTTTTCAGGCCAAAAAGAAAATAAAGGCTGTTTTGTGGGTATGCTTAATGTAGTGTGGGGCCTTCCTTTCTTCCTTCCCTCCACCTTCCCTCCTTCTTTTCTTCCTGCCTTCCCCACCTTCCTTCCACTTTCCTCCCTCCCTTCATCATCTTCTTCTTCTGGAGGGCAAGAAACAAGGGTAAGGTCCTTAAACCCATTCATCTCCTGCAATATCCATTCAGGAGAGAAAAATTCCCTATTAATAAACAGTTTGGGAAGAAGTGGTGGTAAGAAGTGTGAGGGGCTGGTATGAGTGTGTAGGAGGGGGGTGTGTAGGTGTCCTCATTCCATCCCCCCAAGGAGGAGCAATGCTCTTGTTGAGCTGTGCTTGGGGATAGTCCCTGCCTGGCACCTGCATGTCCATGTCAGGGGGTCCTGTGTGCACAGCCCAGCTTTCCAAGTGCAGGCAGAGGGGCCAGGAACTGCAACTGGCCAGGATGTACCTGGGAAACAAGGTGTTTGCCCACCACAACCTTGTTGGAAGGCCTGCCCAGTGTGGAGTCCCCGCCCTGGCACTGAACAGTGGCTTTAAAGCTCTGGTTTGAGAGCCTCAGTGCTCACTTTTTAGGCCAAACCTTTGCCTTTCTGTAGAAATACATTCTAATAAGTGAAATGTGAATGTGATTCTTGCTGCTCAACAATCCCCAGCCAGCACTGGCTGCTGCCATCAGGTCAAAGTATGGCAATAAATTCCTTGTTGAAGGTCTTCTCTGGTGATTAATGGTTCTTCTGATGATTTGGCTAAAATCAAGACCCAGCCAGCAGTAAACATGCTGTCTCACCCAGTCAGAATCTAGGCTGGGCTTATTGGTTTCTGGACTTTTCCCTGGGTGGGCTGGTCTGTCCCTGTTGGTTGCTTTAGTGCCCAAAGCATGCCCAGCCAAACCTCAGCTCAGCCAGGCTCTGGGTGAGTCTCCAGCAGGTTGTTCCTCACCTGGACAGGTCTCCCAGTGTCTCTGACAGCTCTGGGCTCTCTAGGTCTCTGGCATCTCTCTGGGTTCACCTTGCACACAACCCATGTGGTTGGTCCTTTTAGAAGTCATTTGTTAACCAGGCCAGACCTTCACCCTTGCTCCCTTTCCCATGACTTACCTTGGTGTCTTTCCTGTTCCTCAAAAGGCAGACTACCTGCCAAATCCTTTCCAAGGAAGGGTGGGAGCGATTTCAAGGCTGAAGCATCTTGTCTTTGCTCATGGCAGATGTGTGAGGCTGCAGGTGCAGGAGTTCTTGGTGGGGTCTCAGCTTGCAGTTGGGGATCTTTATCAGGAATATGCCAGTATTTATTCATCTTCTTTGTCTCCTTTGGATTTGCTTCCAGAGTCTGTGTAGATTAAAGCAGTACTGGGAGCTGACTTATTCCCAGGGCAGGACGTGGTTGTTACTGGGCTGGAAGCACCATCCCTGAGATACCTGTGGGCTCTTCTTGTGGGGTACCTGACTGCTGTGGCCACTAGAAATCTCCTACCCTCATTCACCCCTCAAAAGAATGTCTTTTTGGAAGCTGGTTCAGCCCTGATCTCTGCCAGAATATGAAGGAAAACTGCTGGCAGGCTCAGGGGTTACAGAGAGGGTGTTGTCTGGCCAGCACAGCCCTCACTTCCTTCAGAGATCACACTTAAAACAAGCACAGTGGATATTTTTGTGCTTCTGAATCCATCTGCTGTGTGGTGGAGACATGGACTGTCCATAAGGATAAATATAAAAAGGTCTGGAACTTCCTTTTCCTTTTCCTCCTACCTGCTGAACAGGGCCACTCACAGCTGGGGAATCCCTCACCTCCCTGGGAAACTTCCACTGTGTGGCTGCCAAGCCTTTGTGTGTTGATTTGGATTTGGAGTTGTCACCACTGGCTTTGTTGGGGCTCGAGGTCATTTACTGAGCTGATTTCACTGCAAGGAACCTCTTTTTGTGCTGTTCAAGGACGAGTTTGGTGTTCCAGTGTGGTGCTGGTGTACACACTCCGAGGGGTTGTTGGAGATGGGGGTTTTTGGCAGCAGAATTGTTGGGTTTTTGGAAAGGAAAACGCCCTGGAGCATGCAGAGCTCTCTGATACAGAAGATGTGGTTGCTGCAGTGAGTAGTTCCTGTTGTGTTGTTGAGGTGCCAGGCGACCTCTCTCCTCCTCCCCACTCTGCTCCATGTCCTTCACCAGGAGAATACCCTTGGTCCAGGTTGTGCCTCGTCCCTGGCACAGGGTGAGCAGAACCCCCTTGGCACATCTCACCACTAGTTCTGCCTCTGCAGGCTCGTGTCTGTGCACAGCTCAAGGCAGCCTGGCTTCAAGCAGTTTAAACCTCTCTGTTTCCACCAGGATTTAAGTCGGCTACTTAAACCACGTCATCCTCTGACTCTCTAATGCTCTGTATTTTAGCTGCTCGCTCCTCAAGGAGGGTTTGTAACCAGCCACAAACACACACAGTCAGAAAACCCTTTATTTATTTTGAGTATTTCTTGCTGGCCAACAGCAGGAACCTCCCTGTGACTGTGGCTCATATATGCCTGGGTTTAGCTTCGTGTTGCAGTTTGGTAAAGAATTAACTTTTGTTTTTGTGCTAATAGGAGTGTGGGTTTGGCTGCTCTGCGCTTGCAGATTAAACTTCAGCTGAAAACAAATCTGTGACTTCAGAGCTGCTCAGATTTGCTAATCTAAAGCAGTTTGAGCCTTAATGCTGGTGTTCTTCCCAACTGTCCTGATAAGGTAGTGGTTTTAACCTAAGTCATCAAAAATTAAGACATCAAAATGAAGAAATGGAGAAAACTGGCAGTTCCAACCCAGGAGTGAGATGCTGGAGCTGTCACTAGTGTGGGGGCCCAGTGCTGTGACAGCTTGGCTGTGGACAAGACAGTGGCCTGGGGAGGGGTCTCAGAGTAATGCCAAGGACCTGTGTTTGACATCATTCAAGATCCCAGAATTGTTTGAGTTGGAAGGGACCTTAAAGCTCATCCAGTTCCACCCCCTGCCATGGGCAGGGACACCTTCCACCAGCCCAGGTTGCTCCAAGCCCTGTCCAACCTGGCCTTGGACACTTCCAGGGATGGGGCATCCACAGCTTCTCTGGGCAACGTGTGCCAGGGCCTCCCCACCCTCACAGGGAACAATTTCTCCCCAATATCCCATCTAACCCTGCCCTGTGTCAGTGGGAAGCCATTCTCCCTTGTCCTGTCCCTCCATGGCCTTGGCAAAAGTCCCTCTCTCTCTTTTTTATCAGCTTCTTTTAAGTAATGAAAGACTGCAACATCTTGATGTCTTGAATGATGTGTGCAGTTCTCACCTGTCTCTTCAAAAAGGAGAGGTGGGGACTGGAAAGGGAGCAGGAAACATGATTAAAATGTCCAAGGAGCTGGAGCAACTGCCTTGCAGGAGCAGAGTGGGCAGGCAGGACCCCTCAGGCAGCAGAGTGTGGTCCAGGGGGTTTCTGTGTGCACCTCACCAGGACTTTCAGTGGTAGAACTGGGAGGCAGTTGGTGACAAAGCAGAAAATAGGTGCAGAAGAGCTCAAAGCAGGGAGCCAGATCCTGGAGCTCTCAGCCCCAGAGGTGGTGGGGCAGGTCCAGATGCTCATGGGCAGTGAAGGGTCTGGGCAGGGGTGTCCCCTCAGCACCCTCAGCTCCATCACTGTGAGTGCTGGGTGAGAAAAAGCATCCAGGGGCTGGGGGGACCAGGCAGGTACTGCAGATGTGCTTGTTTTCTGTGTTGTGAACTCTTGGGAGTGTCAGCAGCCACTCACACTAGTCTGGGGGTAGTGTCTCAAGTGGTTTTTAATAGAGATTTTAAGCCTGGACAGCAAATACAGTCAGGTTTGGATCAGCACAGACATGTTGCCATGGGCTTGAGCTTTGTCACTGTGTGGCTTTTGTTGTTTGCATCCATAATGTCCGGGTTGGGAAGTTTTCATGACCATTTCCCCTCATTTTCCCCTCCCCATAGCCCAATTTAAATACATAGGTGTATAGGTGGCTCTTTTACCTAAGCAAAGTGCTTCCCTGTGCTGTCCTGTCTCTCTTGCACAAGCTCCAGTGTGGGTGAGGTGCCTTGCTGGGGGACTGGCAGGAGCCTGTGGAGCCCTCTGTGGTCCTGAGAAGCTGAAAACTACAGAAATTATAATTTAGAGTATGTCATGGTAATCCCTCACAGGCTTATCAAGTCTGATTAAATGTCACTTGCATTTCTGTTATCTCTGTACCCAGATAACAAATTAAGCGACAGCTTTTGAACACAAAGCAGCTGCCAGATGCATTAAAGTGGCACCGACACATTCCTGTGAGCTGTTTTTATTAGTCTAAAATACCTTTGTTTAAGGTACAAAAACCTGGCTCACCCGAGATGATGTGTGCCATGTGAGTTCAGCAGTCTGGCTGCCAAAAAAGTGCTCCAGAAAACTGGAGAAGATGCTTGTGTTGTATTCTCCCATTCACAGAATCACAGATGAGGTTGGAAGAGATCTCTGAGATCGAGTCCAACCTGTGCCCCATCCCCACCTTGTCCCCCAGCCCAGAGCACTGAGTGCCACGTCCAGTTACTGTTCCTTGGGGTGCTGTTTCTCCACCACCTCCCTGGGCAGCCCCTTCCAGTGGCTGACCAGCCTTTCCAGGAAGAAATTCCTCCTGATGTCCAACCTGAGGTGGAGTCAGCTGGCAGGTGGACAAGCCTGTGCCATGAGGGGCTTGGATTTCCTCTCGTGGCAGCCCCACAGAGGCACAGCCTCGAGTCCAGTGACAGGACCCAGGGAATGGTTGGAGCTGTGTCAGGGCAGGGTCAGGTTGGATCTCAGGAAAAGGTTCTTCCCCCAGAGGGTGGTTGGGCACTGACCAGGCTCCCCAGGGCAGTGGGCACAGCCCCAAGGCTACCAGAGCTCAGGGAGGGCTTGGACAACACTCAGGGACAGGGTGGGATTGTTGGGGTGGCCTGTGCAGGGCCAGGGGTTGGACTTGTGACCCTTGTGGGTCCGTTTCAACTTGGTATATTCTATGATTCTGTGGTTTTATGGTCTCTGCCCTGTTGTTTCTTCCATGGTGGTGGAATTCTCACTGCTCCTGTGGGGAGGTGGGATGACCAAAGCAGAGACATCTCCTGCCTCCCCTGAGTGCATTCAAAACCATGTGGACACATGGATGAACAGCTCTGAGCATGGTGTGGATGTGATTTCCCTGTAGAAACACACACCTGGGTTTAAGAAAACAAAAAAGAAAGCAAACCAACGCCCCTGTGCTGCTGTGTGATGAGCAGGGCAGTGCTGAGCACCGTGGCTGGTCTCAGGGTTAAGTGTCATTTTAGGTGGGAGGAGAGGTTTGGTGATTCACCATCTCTTTCCCAAGAACAAACCAAAACCCAAGTGAGGCAAAAGGTTGTGCTCATGAGAGCTGCACAAATCCAGCCCTGCAGCCCTCCTGGAGACTTCCTCCTGTGCATCAGCTCCAGAGGAGGAGGAGGAGGAAGGTGGAGGAGGAGGAGAAGGAAGGTGGAGGAGGAGGAGTAGATGTGTGTGGCAGAGGGAGGGCAATTCCTTATCTCACCTCTTACACCTGGATTCCTCCTGGGCTTGTTTCTCAGCTGAATGTGGCTCAAGGTGCCTCAAGAGCCCTTAAAGTGAGGGATCGATGTCTGGTTGTCTGAGCTTGAGAAGCATCAGTGGTGTAAAGGGTTTTTTGCTCATGGCAGCCTAGGAGGAAGGACCCAAAAGGAAGGGCACAAAAAGGACTACTTTTGGAATACTTTGGACTGTGAAGAATGCCTGTGGTTTTACCCTCAAACCTTTGCGTGTTCTCTTTGGAGAGCCCAGACCGTCCTTGCCAGGTCTCACAAGTGCCCCTTGCTCCACATGTGCCTGCTCCAGCACCCCCATCCCAATCCTCTCCAGCTGATGTGGTTCCTTCCCCCTCAGGCATTGTCTAATTGGGAAAATGTTTCAATTATATGGCCTAAATTTGTATCGTGGAGCAGTTCATTATCACTGAATCCTCTTAATTGGGCCCTCCTGCCAGGCAGCCTATTACTGAGTTCCCAATTAAGACAGGACCTCTTTAAAAACCATAAAAATAAACAAATCCCTGTTAGGATCCAGGATCCCAGGACCATGTTGCAAGAAACACTGCCCAAACTGATGTTTCAAGGCTAAGCAATACTTTCAACACCAACCAAGTAATAATTAACCCCTTTGTATTGGTTGCTTATGTTCCCTTCAAGGAGAACGGCCTCAGTTTTTGGGGTCAGTTGAAGAAATTCACTGTCATTAGCTCAAATCTTTCTTGTGGAGAGGAAAGAGTTGGTTACAGGGTGTTTCTGTAGTGGAAAATGCTGTTTCCTCCAGGGGTTCTGTAGGTGACACTGCTTTTGTGGTTGCAGGTAAAGGACCTAACAAAGTACCTGGATCCGAGTGGCCTGGGAGTCATCAGCTTTGAGGATTTCCATCGGGGGATCAGAGCCATCAAAAATGGAGGTGAGTTTGCTGCTGTGCAAAATTAACACCACGGGGGTTAATTGACTCTTTGGTGAAATCCATCTGGGTTTGGTTCTTCGAGAGTCACTGCTCTGTGTTGGCAGAGGGGAAGGGGGAGAGGTTGGAGGCATTTAATAAGAGTTGAAAGAGGTGGTACAGAAATTGTGGTGGGGGTTTCATGTTTTCCTGTTTATCAGGAAAGTCCCTTCCCCCCAAAAAAAAGCATAGAGGGAAAATCCCTTCTGCTTTGGTGTCTGCTCTCCTGTGTCTTTTGGGGAGTTTGCTGTTCTGACCAAGGAGCTGACACACTGCTGGATCTGTCTGTCTCTCTGTCTGCTGTAGGGTGTAACATCTCCCAAATGCTGGGCACTGATCATGGAATGGTTTGAATTGAAAGATCATCTCGTTCTACCCCCTGCCATGGGCAGGGACACCTACCAGAGTAGAATTTACCATGAATTTACTAATTTATTAATGAATTTACCTTCACTCCAACTATTTGGACCATCAATGTGCTCAGCTGGTTTCTAGCAAGAAGCACATTAAAAAAGAGCTTTGAACTCACTGAGTGGCAGATGATCTTCAAAGAGGCCAGTCCCAATCCCCACGTGGCTCCTGATGGGCTTCCAGAGCAATAGCTTGGTGAAATGTGAAGTATCTTTCTGGCTGATTGGCATTTGAACTCCTTTGCTGCAGAACAGATGTTTTTTCAGTTTGGGATTCCTCTCTGAGTGTCAGAGGGTCATTTTGGGGCAGGCGTGTTGCTGAGGGCAGGGTGTGAGAGAAATGTGGGAAGCTTCCTGCTGAGCAGCTCTAATTTTTAATGTGCAAATGTGAATTATCATCCTTGCACAATAGTCAGCTCTGTTCAGAGATGCTTATCTGAAACCCCAGCCTTGCTTTCACGCAGCAGTGAACGTGCCCCACACTGTCAGCCCAGCACATCGAGCTGCAAAGAGGGGGAAAGAACCATCATTCCTATAAAAACTGTGCTGATTCTTGAGTAGAAACCCCTCAAAGCAGGGTTTTCTTCTGTTTTCTGTCAGTTGTCCATCCCTCCTCCTCCTCCTCCCCAATCCTGCCCCAAACTTAATTACTTATTTAGTTATTTACTGTGAGGGTGGGGAGGCCCTGGCACAGGTTGCCCAGAGCAGCTGTGGCTGCCCCATCCCTGGAAGTGTCCAAGGCCAGGTTGGATGGGGCTTGGAGCAACCTGGTCTCTAAAAGCTGAGATGAGCTCAGTTGGTCAGAGCATTGTGCTGATGATGCCAAGGCTGTGGGTTTGATCTCTGTATGGGCCATTCACTTAAGAGTTGGACTCAGTGATCCTTGTATGTCCCTTCCAACTCAGAATATTCTGTGAAATTAAAATGGTACCTCTGTGAAATTTCTGTGTCCCTGCTCATGGCAGGAGGTGGAACGGGATGAGCTTTAAGGTCCTTTCCAGCCCAAACCATTCCATGATTGTTTGTGCTCAGCACTGTAGTGTTTTATGGCAGCTCTGAAGTTTTCATGGCTGGTGTAGCCTGACCAATTCCCAGCTCCCACAAGAGGAAATGCAGCACAGTATTAATTTGTAATAAATTGCCATTGGAGTAGAGTGTGTTTGTGAAAGCTCAGGCTCGTATTTCTCCTCAATAATTCATTGCTTTGGTATTGTGTTATATTAATTGAATGGGAAAAGCAGATCCAGAGCAAGCTTTTAAGGTCTCTATTTATTAAATTTGAAAGAGATTGATGTGTATTTATTACAGTGGTTAGGAAAGGCTGAGCTCTCAAGCATCACACATTAAATAGTTATAAAAGAACCCCAGGGCAGGGTACGGAGGGAGGTTCTCTGAGTTCACAGCTGAGCAGTTGCTCACGTTGGAGTGATCTCAAGGATTTCCTGTTGAGAACAGTCAATATTGATCATCCATTTGTAAAGAAAGCAGAGGTCATGCTTGCTGCTGGGTGTCCCTTTTAACAAGGTTTGGGTAATTAGCTGGCTCTATTTTTAGCCAAAGAGAGTTCTGCTGGACTTCTTGGTGTTCTGAATTCTTTGGTCAGTCATGGAAGAGAGAGCTGATGTCAGTTTGTACCTCCCAGTGTCTGTCTTAGTGCAGGTAAGGGTTTGTTTCTGAAGATGCTCCACTCTCCTCTCCCTTTCCCCCCTCCTGTGGAGACTCCCTGTGGCAGAGTAGCTGTGATTTGACCCGAGCTCTTACATTCCAGCCTGGCAAACTGAAGGTGCTCTTATAAAACCAGCCAAATTTGCTTTGTCAGCTGCATTTCTCACAACTGCTTTTGTGTTCAGTTGGCCTTTACATCCAGGGAGGATGCTAAGCTCAGTCCTGTCCCTGTGCCAGCTGTTTGAGGCATGTCCCACTGGCTGAGGTGCTGATCCAGGACTTCTGGCACTTGTCTCTGCCTCAGTGTGGAGTAAACACCACTCAGACAAAGCCCCTCAAAGTGTCACCCCTCCAGTGCCACGAACCATTTCTGATCTCTTTGCTGCTGTAATCTGTCTGGCCAGGTAATTCTGACCATGAGGGGGGAAGAGCAAAGTGTCTTGCCTGCTGCAGAAGCTGGATTTGAGGCTTGAAGGAGAGTTTCTAGCCAGTTGGGGCTGCCTTAACTTCTGCCGTTCCCAAAGTGAAGACTGAAAGGGAAAACATGGTCCTCACATGTATTTGTGCCTGCAGTGTGTGTGTGTGCTGGTGTGATGGCCACTGGAGTGCTTCCAGAGGGTCTCCCTGCTGTGGGATGTGGTGAGCCTGTGCCTCTGGAGCCCCTGGGCTCAGTTTTTAGGTCCAGCCCCGAGAAGGGACCATGGGGACAGAGATGCTGCTGGGACAGGGACAGGGGCAGGTTCAGCTCCTCACAACCTGCTGTGTCCCAGTCCTTCCTGCTCGTTGGTGGTGTGTGGCTGCTGGGACCCCCTTGTCCTTCCCTGCTCCAGGAAACGTGGGGTTTGCCTGCTTTTAAAGTCTGTGGGAATGGTACCTGGATGGCTGGCCAGTGCAGTGTGTGAGCAGCAAAGCAGAGGGGGACACTGTGGATCAAACATTGGCAGCTTGATAGATAACTCTGAAAAGTGGAATTTTACATTGTAAAACTTGAGAAACTGATAATGTAGTGGAGGCAGTAATGAAGGAGATTATGTTCTAGAACGTGCTTAAAAAGGGCAGATAAGATGTTGGATGTCTGGGGAATCCACAGCCAGAGGAAGACCTGGTGCATCTGGCTACAATCAGGGAGATCCAATGGGACATCCTCAAAGTCTGCAGGGAAAAGAAACAGGGAGGGAGCTAGTGTGACTGCTGGAGTTGTCATGTTTAGGATCTCCAGCTCACAGGGGGTCTCCTCAGTGAGAAACAGGTATGAGGGACTGTATTCCAGCCACTTGGAAAACTCAGACTCGGAGTAAGGAGCTGACCTGGGGTGGGGGACTGAGAGGGTGTCTGTAATTTGAAGCCAAGGTCCTGGAGCAAAGAGCAGCTCTGGTCATCACGTGTTGGATGCAGGAACAGAGGGGAATTCGGTGGCAAACACGAGGGATGGGCAGTAACAGCCACAGCTGGATGCAAACACACAGCAAGGGCTGTGCTCACAAGCAGATTCCTTTCCTTGTCAGGGTATTTAAAACCGTTTTAAGCTTCAGACACCTGTGTTTTCAACAGCTGCCTCTCACCATTCAGTAGGACATCCTGAACATCTCTTTGCTCTCACTACAGCTTCAGGAGAGTGATGAACAAGTCATGTCATTCACACACATGCTCTGAGCTGAAACATCTTAAACATCTGTCTTCCAGAGAAAAACCCACTGGGAATGGGCTCTGGGAGCAGGGGATACATGGGGAATTGCTGCTGGTGTCAGTCAGTTTAAGTGACCACTGTGCCAGGAGGGGGAAGGTGCATTCCTGGAGCTCCCAGCCTCACCCAACCCTTTGCCTTGGCTTCTGATCCCTGAACAAAGGGGCCCCTGTGCACCGAGAGCAGACAGTGCATCCACTGAGGACTGGATGTGCCCGTGAGCTCAGGGCAGGGCCTGAGGATGGAAATAGTCACATCTTTTTTTTTTTTTTTTTTTTAAAATGCTTCAACTAAAAGCTCTTTGGATTTGGGAAGATGGAAAATCCAGCTCCAGAGCCAACACTCAAATCTGGAAGCTATAACAGAGTTCCTGTTTGCAGGGACAACAGACCTCTGGCAGGAGCAAGTGGGGGGCAAAGCTTGGGGGGCCCCTGGCAGTGCCAGTTTTGGGGGAGCTGGATCAGGAATCAGCCACTGTGCCAAAGGAATGAGCCTCTGCTCGGGGGAGATCCCTAGGGGGTTGAAGAAGGGGCTTTTAGCAGGAGGAGCGTGTTCAGCTCCCCAGAGGCATTTGATTGGCTTCCAGATGGCCAACTGAAGGGAAAAGCATGGAGCTGGAAAACTGGGGCACTCAGGTGCTGGATGGCAAATGAAGGGCTCAGGGGTTGGGGCTGTGCCTGCTGCACAGAGCCTGTGCCACAGCTCCGTGTTGTTCCTCACTGGAACTGGCAGCAACATGGGGCAGCAGCACTCGGGAGCATCCCTGGGAGGATCTCAGTGGGCGTATCCATGGTTTCTGCAGCTGACATTCCATGTCCCAGAATGGTTGGTGATCTCTGGGTAGCTGAGTGTCAGTTTGAGGATTTCCTGAAAGAAAAGCACATATCCAGCCCCTCTCTGAGTGAAGGGTGTCAGTGTTGTATCTTAAAGGTTCAGAGCCAAGAGAGGGAACTGCACATCAGCTCAGATCCAGGGAGTTATCCCTGTGTTATCCCACGTGCAGGCTGTGCTCTGCAGTGGCATTCCCTGCTCCCATGGCTGCTGCTCACTTGCTGATCCAGCATCTTGGAACTGACAGTGCTCAGGTGCCACCTCTGAGCCCACAGTGCCCATGACCCCCTTGGTGCCTGTATGAGCTCCTGGGCAGCACTTGGTGGCTCGATTTAATCTGGGCTGGCTCCTGCCCCCAGGGACACAGATCCATGCTGGCTCCATGGAGTGTTTCCAGGTGTTGGATATCTGGTAACATAACCCACTGTTTGCTTTGTGTGGAGGTTTCTTCCCCCCTTCTGTAGAATCTGCATTGCAGATGCCGAAGGAAAGCTTCCCTTGCCCAGGGATAATTCCAAAAGCCAAAGCTTGCATTCCCTTACCCAGTCCCAATCCCGTTATTATTTCTGGGACTGGTTTTCTGCATCCTCAGTGGTCTCTGTTCCTCTCTGATGCTGGAATTATGGTTGTATTTGCAACAGGCTAATGCTGACACCTGAGCACGGTGTCTCAGTGGGGGTGTCCAGGGCCAATTTAATATTCCAGGCATTTGCTTTTTAAAAGAAAAGCCTTCCCCAAGGCTTAGCAGATGGAAGCAGAGCTCGTGTGCACGTTTGACTAAACTCGGTGAGTATCTGGCACCGGTTTGAGCACTTCCTACGTTCCCATCAGATCTGCTGATCCCTGTATTCATGCAGCAGTGCTGCAGTGAAGACCTTCCTGCTGCTCCTGCCTCTTCCTAACCCTGGCTAAACCATTACTGCTCAGGGACACAGCTCGTTTCATGGCTGAAGGTAGGACAGATGCCTCTTTGTGTTCAGCTGGTGTGCAGGGAACGGGGCTGCCATGAATGGGAAATCAAGATTGATTCATGAGCAAGAATAAAATCCAAATTGCTCTGATTATGTCTTCTGCATTTTTTTTTTTTGCCTTGCATCTTGATCTGCTCTGGCAGATCCATATGAATGGGCTGTACATACTGCAGGTTGGGATAAGGAGTTTATAAAGATGAGTGTTAATTCTGCTCCCAAAACGGGTGAGGATTTAAGTGTAGCTTTAAAATTTTTATGTGTACTTGAAAAAATACCATAATCCCTCGCTGTTCTTTGTAGATCAGAGTTGTGCTCGTTCCTGTGGTGCAGGGTTGCTCACAGAACCATAACTGTGCTTGTCAAGTTTGGGGTCCACGTGCTTGTCTGTGCCCTCTTCTGCCAGGGGCAGGAGCAGCCAAACCTTACTTGGATGTACTGAATTTGGGGTTTTTGCCTTGAAATAGTGGCACTTAAAGGCTTGTGTTGGAAACCACTGGGCCTGTCCATGAAAATGTGTGAGGGTTGTTTAGCCTGGAGAAAAGGAGGCTCAGGGGAGACCTCCTCACTCTCTGCAACTCCCTGACAGGAGGGTGGATCCAGGGGGGAGTTAAGGCTCTGCTCCCAGGGAACAAGGGACAGGACAAGAGGAAACAGCCTCAAGTTGTGCCAGGGGAGGTTGGGGTTGGACATCAGGAGGAATTTCTTCATGGAAAGGGTGGTCAGGCATTGGAAGGGGCTGCCCAGGGAGGTAGTGGAGTCCTCATCCCTGGAGGTGTCCAAGGAATGACTGGATGTGGCACTCCGTGCTCTGGGCTGGGTGATAAGGTGGGGATTGGGCACAGGGTGGACTTGATGAGCTTGGAGGGCTTTTCCAACCTCACTGATTCTGGGATTCTGTTGAGTCTCTCTCCCAGCTCGCAGGCCATGGGGAGTTAGGAATGTAGGCACCAGTGTGTGATGGAGATGAGCTGCTTTGGGGATGTCCTGTGGTCAGAATGGCCTCAGGTCTCTCTCCACCCCTCTCCTAACAGGAGAGGTCCAGGCATATCTGGGGCACAGAGACTCTCCTGTGAGGGCCTGGTCTCAGGGCATGAGAGGGTGAGGGTGGGGTGAAGGTCCTCTGCATGAAGGTGCAAACAGAAGGAGAACTAAGCAGGTGTGAATCCAGACCCACTGGAGGCTGTTCCAGGTGAGGGGAGGACACAGGAGGCAGCCCCAGGGCAGAGGACACTGGGGTGGTTGTTCCCTTCCTCCAGCCCACAGCCTTGGAGAAGAAAAGTCCCTCTTCTGCTCCCAGGAGCCCCAAAATGTGGCACAGTGCATGCAAAACTTTCTCTCCAGCCTTTCAGCTGCCAGGGTCAGCCAGGTAAATCCTGGCTACAGACCTCTTCCCCATGGCAGTGGGAACAGGGAGGTTTAGATGAGCAAGGATAACTTTTTGTTCCCTTTGGAAGCAGGAGCAGTTGCTGGGAGTGAGGAGCTGCTCCTCAGCAGCGAGACCTGCAGGCCCACAGCTCACATCACCCTCCAGCTCTTTTAACTCACTGTTTCTGCTATAATATAGACATAGAATTGTTTGGATTGGAAAAGACCTTTAAGATCATCGAACCCAGCCATTAAAGGACTTAATTTAATAATAATATGCTGGGGAAAGCACTTGGATGCTGATGGGGGGGCACTTCTGGCTCACCATAGCATTTTTTAGTTTGCATTATATCTCTTTTAATTGACATCAACACTTGTTTTTACTCAATTCCTGAATTTGGCAGCTGGGTGAAGGGTTCCACGGGGGGAGGCTGCCCTGCTCCGTGTGCGCCATGGCTGGGAGGGAGCCTGTCTTCCCAAAAACAGCCTGGCAGATGACACACTGCATTGACCTACTTTTGGGAGAGGCGCAGAAGTGTTGGAAGAGCTGTGTCTGTAGGCTGCAGCTCTGGGATGAGAACAGCAAGGAATTACTCCAACGTGCTGCCGTAAAACCGCTGCGAAGGCTCAGCAGCCCCAGAGGGCCCGGGACTGGGAGATTGGCATGGGAATCCCTCCCCTTTGGAGAATTCCTGCTCTGTGAATGTTCTGGAGCACATGCCAAAAAATCTTGCAGTGTCCAGTCACCGTCATGGAGCATAACAGGTCCAAAATACATCCTCAGTCCGAGGAAATTCTGGTTCATAAAAGCTGCCTCTCGCTCACCGCGGCGAGCTGGGATTGAACGTGGGACCAAACCCCCAGAGCATCACTGTTGGTTCACCATTCCATGGGAGGGGAAGCACTGCTGTGTGGCCACATCTCCTGGAAATCACAGCAAATTACAGAGCACAGGGACTTCCATGTGTCCTGAAGTAAGGAAAACCTATGGCTTTCAGACCCTCAGATCATAACTTAATCCTGATAGAGGCAAGCTGGGGTGAGTTTAAATTGCAAATGAAAGGCTTATGTTAGATGGCCAAAAGAAAGCAAATTTTTCTGGGAAAGGGGCAGAAAACCCACTGCTGGGACTACCTGTTTTCCTGGGAAAATGGTCACTATGAAAATAAGAAGGAATGTTCTATTAGAGCCCGGGAGCAGTTCTCAGCACACTCTTACATGGATGTGATGACTAAGGAGAAAACAAAGGCAATTGCTGTTAAATAATAAACATTTCTCATCATCCATCTGCTGCCTCAGTGTTTCTCCATCACAGGTTTCACTTTCTGAGCCGGGAGGGAGCTGTTTTCTTCCACATCTGTTGCTGTGAATACTTTTGGGAGCCGGGCTCGCCTGTGGTTTGGGGAGTGCGTGGGAGGAGGCTGGGCTGGGCTGGTGGCTCCAGATGGGTCTTGGGGGTGGTTTCGGCTCTGCCTGTTTGGATTTCTCAGGTTTGGATGTCAGCTCTGGAGGGAGGGGTTATTAATGCTCAGCTCAGAAAGGTGGGAATGTCTCCTGCCTCCTCACCAGGAATGCCTGGTGGATCAGAGGGTTGGCTGCCCCAGCTCAGGTGAAGGAAAGCTCAGTGTCCTTCCTCTGCACCAGCAGGGGAGGCAGAGCTGTCAGCCCATTTCTCCTTAGGAATCCAGTCAATCTGGAGTTACTAAGGAAGGGTTAATGACTCACCTATGACTGTGACTCCTCCAAGAGCCCTACTGGGCTCTGTCACAGCCTGGGGGCTGGTGACTGTGGTGAGCGTACCCTGTGACACCCTGACAGAATGATGTGGTGAAAGCTCATTTCTTCAGAGCGTTTCCTGCTCCTGCTCTTGGACAGGAGAGGCTGCATGTGAGACAGGTTTCCCGGGAAATCAGTCCTGGTTGTGGAGCCACTGGGCTGGGCTGAGATGGGTGAGCAGCAGGCAGGACAGCTCTGGTGGGCATCCCCACTTTGGGAAAACACAGTTTTCCCAATTCCCTGGGGGTTCTGGCTGAGCACAGCTCACTTCATCTCCGTCCCCTTGTGCCTGTGCCAAGCTGTGTCCCTTCCTGGGCTGGTCCATGTCCCTCCATATCCTTCTCCTTGATGATCATCTGTTCCAAGCTCATACATCTGACTGCTCCTGTAAAGCTCTAACCACTGGACAGCTTATTGCTCCTTAGGGTAGGAAGGACTCCTGCTAACGAGGCAATAGGAAGTTTTAGTAATGGAATTAATTGTTATAGAGAGTTCAGCAGAGATTATGTGACAACTTGTAGTAAAAACACTCCTGTTGAGGCCATAGGACCTGGGCAAGGGCATGGACCATGCTTCCATGTTTGGACTTGATGTTTTGAGAGTTTTTTTCCAACCTTAACAGTTCTGTTTGTAACCTCTCAGCCCCTCAGTTCCCTTTTCAGAGCTCTCATACTCTGGATTGAAGAGTCTCACTCCTCCCAGTCTTCCTTCCACCTGCAGGGGAGTGGCCAGGCACAAATAACAGCTGGAAAAAGGATTAAAACCCAGTTTTATAGGACACCTCCCCCCCCATGACTTTGTTTTCCTTTGGGCAATGTTTCTCTTACAGAACCGGTGCAAAAGCACTTTAAAAATTGCAGCTCCTCACTCCTTCAGTGCCACATGGGGCATGGTTTGGCTCTGTTTCAAAGGGATTTTCTGTCAATGTTGGGAGTTAGGGGGAGAAACAGGGAAGGGGGTTCAAACATGAGCCTCCGGGAGCATTTTCCTGTTAATCTGCATAGCTTTTGAGGGATTTTGGAGGACAGGGACCCAAACTGCTCTGCTGTGTCCAGAACAGGAGGGCAAACTGGCTGCTCCATGCTCGCTGTAATGCACGGGACATTTTGGAGCAGCATGATCATGATTTCCAAGAGATGGCTCAGAACTGTGAAATCCACGCTGGGAAGAGTTCTTCCTGCAGGTGGAGTTTAATGTCTCTTCTCTTACGGATTTTCTTTCCCCGATTTCCCCTAAACCCAGGCTGGGTTCTGGTCAGGACCTAGCGGGCAAGTCTGAGATCAGAGGCTTTATAAATAGCTGTATTTAGTCTTTGTTACTGATTTTGCAGCTTTACCTGTTGAGGTCAGAGCCTTGGCTGGAGATGGTGTGTGGACAGTCACTGCCCAGCCTCCAACTCACTCCATCACGTCCTGCCCAGAGGCAGCTGGGTGGTCCTGGTCCTAACTGCTTCCCAGGGCTCCGTGATGGCTTTGGAAAGGCTTTGCATTAACTGTGGTCAGCTTGTGGTGTGGCTAGCTGGGGGCAAAAATGGCAAGTAAGACCTGAATGACACATGCTGATGTCTGTGTGTTGATTTGCAAGCGCTGTAGGTGTTGAACGGCTTCTTTTAATACTCGTGTCCAGACCGTGGGTCTGGAAGCTGTGCCTGGATCCACGTGGATTGCTCTGATAATATTTAGCCATGAGTGAAGGAAAGGACATGGTGAGCATTTCTCAGGCACAGAGCTCTGAGCTGGGGAGGATTGAACAGGTTTTAACTGTTGTCCTGGTTTCTGCATGTGGGAGCTCTGAGCTGGAAGGCTGAAATGCTTTGTGGTGGGATGGTGCCATCCAGCCATTCCAGCTGATGGGAGTGGTCTCAATGGGCTGAGAAACTGCCTGGTGTTATTTGGGGTTTCAAAAGCTCTGGTCCATTTGAGCTCCTGAGCTAGGATTTTCTTTAATTTTATTTGCTGGTGGGACCATCTAATCTAAAAGGTGCCACTTGTCTTCTGTGAGCTCCTGCATGAGACAGGCTGGGTGTGGAGCATCTCGAAGAGTTTCTGTTTCAGGGTACTCAAACTCCTGACAAGAGACTGGCTGCTGGTTGTCCCAAAAGTGTGCTCTGGGAAGTTGAGTTGGAGTGTTCTGCTGTTTCCATAGTTCCATAAGCTCTTGCAGGAGGTCCCACCTCAGTCTCTTCCCAGAACAGGGAATTTAGGGACATGGTTTAGTGGTGGCCTTGGCAGTGCTGGGATAATGGTTGGACTCGATGGGCTTAGAGGGCTTTTCCAACCATAATGATTCCATGATAAAGCTGTTGGCTGCCAAATCCAGCTTTGTTTCCAAAAGTATAGAGTTTTGGAAGTAAAAACTAGAGTGAAAGAGTTGGAGGACATCAGGAGGTCTCCTCACCAGCAGCCTGTGCTCTTTTGGAGGCTCAGTCGCTTGGCCCTTTCTGCTGGTACATCACAAAGTGGCTCTGAGCCACTTGCTGGTGGCCACAACCCACTCCTTGTTTTCCACACCTCCGGCAGTGAGCCTTTGTTCCTGGCTGACACAAGTGTGGAGGAATTTGAGCTGATCTTGGTGACTACCACACACTGGAAAGGCCACTCAGATTGCTGAGAATTAAAAAGGAGGACCCCTGTGTTAGTCAGCCCCAAATCCATGTGTTAGTGGTGGGTTCCTGTCCCGGATCTGTTGCCACAGCGGAGACAGCAGTGCCCAGCTGGTCCCTGAGATGAAGTGGAGGCAGCTGGATTTATGCTTCCAAAGTGCTTGGATACCATGAAGTTAATTCTTTCCATGCTGTCTTTAGATGATGTGTCTGAATGAGGCTCGAGGGCCTGTGCTGTAGGAAGGGGATCAAAAGGAATGTGTGATAAGTCCCAATCCATGAGCAACGATATTCAGGGAATGAGGGACTGCTAAAGCGCATTAGCCGAGGGGGCTCTGCTGAGGGTTGTGTAAGCAACCTGAATTCTACCACTGCCACTCACTCAGTCCCTCCTGTCATTTTGGGTTGGAACATGAGAGTTTTCAGTAGGTGCTCCTGTTCCCTTGGCCCATCTCTGGGGCAGGTTGAGCTACAGGAAAAGCAGAGAGCAGAAAGCTGCTCTTTCCAGCTCCTTTGTGTGAGCATCAGGTTATAAAAGTATTCCTGGGTCACTCTGGGGAAGGAAAAGGGTGGATTAGTGGAGTGGTGCTGCCTTTATCCCACAGGGATAACACCATGAGCTTTGGTGAAAGCTCAAGGTCCTGAGCTGCCTCTGGAAATGCTGGACAGTGGCTTCCCCTGTGTCTCTGCTCTGGGTACAAGATCCTCCTAAATTCCTGTAACTTAAATACTTGGCTTGAGTCTGTTACCCCCTTGTTTTCCAGCAGCATTCCCAGTAAGGGAGCTCAGGTTATATCAGCTGTCCTCCCTTAAGCCAACCATAACTTTGCTGTGCCTGGTTCGGAGTCTGTTTTATTTTGTGCCCTTCAAGCAGGTTCCAAGCCTTGTTCCCACACTGAGTAATTCAGGTCTGTTAGCTCACCTAATCCACCCTGTTGGAATCACTGGAGTTTGTGGCTCTGGGACTCGCAGCAGTGTGTACGGTGTGTGTTGGCAGATGACTTAAATTCTCCTGAAAGGCTGTTTTTCTAGGTCATTCCTATATGAAGCTGATAAAACTGGCTCTGTCTGACCCGTGTGTCACTACTGTACCCACAGCTCTTCTTCACTCAAGGTGCCTTTTCACTGCAACCCTGCCTTCTGAAAGCAATTTTTACAATCTGTTTGTATCTGAGGGCTGCTGTTCCTGAGGGTTTCTTGGAGAGCACAGGTGACTCCGACACCCCTGAGCCCTCTGGAGCTCGACAGGACATTGAAGAGGTCTCTCTGCCAGAGCTTAGCACTCATCCACCCCCACAGAGAGCCCGGGACCTGTCCTGTTGCTCTCCATACATCCTGGAGAGATGTCCATGCAGCTGGATGTGTCCCTGCTGTGGGCACTGCTGCTCCTCTGAGCTGGCTGGTGGCTCTGGAGGCTTTGTGGTTACTGGGCAGAGGTTGCCTTTGGCTTGCAGTTGGTGTAAGAGATGAGAGGCAATGGTCCAGCAATGGCAGATGTGTTCAGATGGAGATCATGGAATCACAGAATCGTGGAATCATTAAGATTGGAAAAGCCCTCTAAGATCAAGTCCAGCCATTCTCCCAGCACTGCCAAGGCCACCACTACACCATGTCCCCAAGTGCCACATCCACATGGCTCTTAAATCCCTCCAGGGATGGGGACTCCACCTGGGCAGCTGTGTCAGGGCTGGACAATGCTTTCAGTGAAGAAATTTTCTCAATATCTAACCTTAATCTAACCCTAAACCTTCCCTGGCACAATTTGAGGCCCTTTCCCCATGTCCTGTCACTTGTTTTTTGGGAGCAGAGCTCGACCCCCACCTGGCTCCACCCTCCTGTCAGGGAGTTGAAGAGAGTGAGAAGGTCCCCCCAGGTGGGGGTCGGGCTCTGCACCCAGGGGACAAGGGACAGGACAAGAGGAAACAGCCTCAAGTTGTACCAGGGGAGGTTTAGGTTGGATACTGGGGAAATTTCTTCCCTGAAAGGGTGGTCAGGCCCTGGCACAGCTGCCCAGGGCAGAGGTGGAGTCCCCATCCCTGGAGGGATTTAAAAGCCATGTGGATGTGGCACTTGGGGACACGGGTTAGTGGTGACCTTGGGGAATGGTTGGACTCCCTGATCTTTGAGGGCTTTTCCAACCCAAATGTAAATCAGGGGTGAGTGTGAGGGGAAGATGCTTTGTGTTGTGAGGGGCATGGAGAAGGGGAGCAGAATATCAGCTGGGATTTGCCTTTGAGGTCCAAGGGGCAGAGCAGAGGGAATGTGAGGATTTGAGCTCATCCTGTGCCATGGGAGTTAGGCTGTGCAGTGCTGCTGCTGGTGGTCCACAGCCATCCCCTGCTCTGTTAGTGGGGTGGGGGGAAGAAAACAGTGAGACCCTCCAGCTTTCACCACATGCACCTGGGGACAGGGCTCTTCACATGGGAAGTGCCACTTGAGCACCAAAGGTCTCAGATTTTTTGGCTCCAGGAACTTTTTGGCTCTTTTGGCCAGGAATTTGAAAGCTTAATGCAGCCTATTGTGCTGGCAGACTCATAGGCAAGCTCTCCATGGCAACTCTCCCTATACACAAAGCACCATATGGCTTTTTCAGAGGGGGAGGGAACGAATCCAGCAGAAAAGTCAACCTTTTGTTTGTGGTGATGTTTGTCTTTGCTCTCTGATGTGGAGCGTGGGGAGGTGGAAACACTGAGTGCTGGTTCCTGGGCATGGCTTCTGCTGGCCATGCCACCAGCAAGGGTGCAGCTGACCCCTGAGATGGTCTTTTCTTGATTTTACAGTGGAATTTGCTGCAAAAATAGACCCAGCCCACACAGAGACACACCCCCCTCTTTGGGTTGAGTGCTCTGCACACAGATGGAGCAACCAGGCTCGTGTTCATCCCCATCATGTTCATTCCCATGAAGGGCTGGGAGGGCTCCAGGATCCCTCAGTTTAAGCAAGAGCTGGGCAGGAAGCAGGTGATGGCAGGAGCTGTTTGTGTGCTCTGCCCATGTTTTATAGCCCTGATTCCAAAGGGAAGCTTTTGCTTGACTGAAAATCCTCCCTTTTCAAGCCCCTTTAGAAGGAAGGAGAGGAATAAATATCTCTATCTGTGTCTGTGGAAGAGTAGGAAGTGTTTCTGTGTCTGCTTGGAGGGGGGGGAAAAGAAATGATACAGAATAAGCAGAAGGGATCGGCCTGTGCCTTTGGGGTGCTCTGTGGTTCCCAAGGCTGCCATGGGGTGTCACCAGGATCACTGGAGGTGGCCTGGCAGGGTGGGCACTGGGAAGGCTGGCTGGGTTGCCCATCCATGGCTGGCAGAGGTGTGAGATCAGGCTCCCAGCCATGAGGATGGAGCTGTGCCGCTGTCGGCTCGGGGCTCGGATGTGCTACAGATGAAGGGTTTGGGCTGTGCCAGGGCGTGCTTGGGGGCTGTGGGGAGCAGAGCTGTCCCCAGAGCTCCTGCTGGGGGGACATACCACAGGGCAGAGCCCTGGCTGGCACAGGACCAGGGCAGTGTGCCTGCAGCCTGCATCCCAGTGAGCTGATCCAGACCTTTGGACACTCCTTTGCACATCACAACCTCCTCTCTGGAGGTGGGCACTGCCTGTGTGTGGGGGTTGGCAGGAGATGTGGCTGGCTGTCGTCTCTGGGTGGTGTGACTTGGGTTGCCTTTCAGAAGCACCATTTGGTTTTACCCCTAGATGTGGACAAAGGCTCCTCTTGGTGCGACCCACTGAGGTGCTCCCATAGCTTTGCACCAAGCAGGTCACTGTCCCCATCCCCTTGGTCCTCCCTGGTGCCAGCAGGGAGGCCCAAATCCCAGGATAACTGATGGGAAAACTCCTGATTGTAGGCTCAGACTCATGGCGGAGTTGTGGACAGGGGGACATTTGAGAGGAGAGGCAATGCCATCTTTAGATCATGGAATCATTAAGGCTGGAAAAGACCTCCAAGATCATCAAGTCCGAGATCCTTCAGTGCTAACACCATTGGTTAGGACAGGAGGTGGCCTTGCCCTGAGCAGGGTGCTCAGGCAGCAGCATTTCCATGTGTGTCCCATGGCCTTGATCTGGTTGAGGGGAGCAGGAGCCCCAGCAGCTGGAAGCAGAGCTCAGAGCAGCACCACTTCATGGTGCCAGAAGTGGGAGAGCAGCAGATATTGTTGTCATAAATGGTGACCAAGAGCACCTTCCATGTGCTGCAGGCCTGACTCTGCACTTGCTGTGGAGCACAGTGTTGGGTGCTGGCTGCTGGAAAAGCAGTGTGGCTTATTCCTGATTTACAGCCTCCCCCTGGGAGCCCCAGACCCCGGTTAGGAGGGGGCTCATTTCTTGGTGCACGTTTCAGCTTCTCCCACCCCCATGGAACCTGTTGGGTTGGTGGCTCCAGTGTCTCCTGGGTCCCTGACTCTGTGTTTAATGGTCAGCTGAGAGAGGCACCAGGGATGGTGTTTGGGTGGGAGGGGGGGTTGCTATGGGCCTGACTCTTAACTCTGTCCTGGATCAGAGAATCCCAGCACGGGTTGGCTTGTGGGTTGGAAGGGACCTTAAAGCTCATCCAGTTCCACCCCTGCCATGGGCAGGGACACCTTCCACTAGACCAGGTTGCTCCAAGCCCTGTCCAACCTGGCTTTGGACACTTCCAGGGATGGGGCAGCCACAGCTTCTCTGGCCAACCTGTGCCAGGGCCTCAAAACCCTCACAGGGAAGGATTTATCCCCAATATCCCATCTAACCCTGTCCTTTGGCAGTGGGAAGCTATTCCCCCTTGTCCTGTCCCTCCATCCCTTATCCCAAGTCCCTCTCCAGCTCTCTTGGAGCCCCTTTAGGCCCTGGAAGGGGCTCTCAGGTCTCCCTGGAGCCTTCTCTCCTCCAGGTGAACCCCCCCAGTGCCTTGAACAACTCCTAACCCCTTGCTCTTTATATTAGATATATGAAATGAGCACTATGATTCCTTAACAAAAAATGTCCTTTCTTGATACCAGGAGGTGGACCCGAAGCAGGAGCTCTGTCTGTGCCCCTGTAGGGAATGTCTCCTCTGGGGGAGGCTGGCACAGTCCCGTCTGGGCAGCTGCAGCATCATGTGCTTTATGTGCCCCTTTGGTGTGGACTCGAGCCTGGGAGCTGTTTGCCTTGGCTGGGCTGCCATCCTGCTGGGAAGTCACCAGCCTGAAGGACACAGAAAGCAGCCCCCTGTCCCTCCCCAAATCCGTCCGTGTGCCGACCTTCCCAAGGAACACTGACAGAACACTCCCTGTGCCCAGCCGAGTGTATCGACAGCAGACAAACCTTCTGCAACCATCACAGCTCCAAGGCGTGTGGGTTTGAGCCTGCTATTTATTTTGGGACTGCAGCATCTGAGCCTGATTTGGTGTTTGCAGCCTGGGATCTGGGTCGTGTGCCGGATCGGGCATTAGCTGTTGCTTGAGGGAGCGCGGGGAATTCGCGCTCCCTTCCTCACTGGAAGGGCTCGGATGCTCTGCTGCAGATGCTGCTTGGGGGCGGGAGGAGGAATATATTTTAAAGATATCTCCTTGAAAAGCTCCTGTTTTGCCGTGGGCCTGTGCGGACGCTCCTGATGTGCGTGGCCGCGGGAGGAGCAGCAGCTGAGAAAGGCTCCGGAGCTGCCTGCTCTCCCCGTTCCCATGGTACTTGGCTGTCACACATACATCTCATGTGTTCCCTGCCCACAGCAGGATTAGAGCCTTCTGGGAGAAGAACAAGAGGATGCAGGAAACGGAGATAGGGAAGAAGGCAGGAGAAGGAATGGAGAGCATGGAGGGGTAGGGATGAATCCAGGTGCTGGCCTCTTCGGAGCAGCAAGGGGCCTCATAGGGCTTATTCCAGGGAGAAGCCAAACCCGTGGCCTTCCACCCGAGGTGGTGTTGGAATGCCTGGAAGCAGAGGTCCTTCCTGAAGGCTGAAGGTGCTGGTGGGTGCAGGTGGAAGTTCCTGTCCCGCTGCTCTCGTGTCTCCCAAAGCCATCCTTGGCCTGAGGGTGCAGATTTCCTCTTGGTGATTCCAACTCTGTGCTTCTTTCCCTCTGCAGATCCTGACAGCCAGCTGTATGATATGGGATATACCCCCGAGGAGGAAACCCCGGCCTGCCCTGATGAGTTTGATGACTTTGTCACGTTTGAGGCAAGTATGAGCTCTGTTCCTCCTGCGAGTGTCGGGGTGGGACCGGGGCAGGGAGGGTTTGCTGTGGAGAGGGGTGTTGGCTGTGACAGGGCACAGGGATGCTTAACATGTAAAGACAAATCCTTTAATCTGGGGGTGACTGGCCCAGAGAGTTTGCACCGAGCATTTGGTGCTGTTTAGGTTAAAATTGGTGTTGAAGGAAAAAAAACCCAAGCTTAGAGAGAGCCCTGGATGAAAAGGGAGCCCCTTTCTGCAGTGAAACACTGGTGACACAGAAAGGAGACCTGCTGCTGTTGGGTTTGTCTTCTGGTGGAGTTTCTGAACTTGGTTTTGAGATGTAGCAACCAGGAGCCTGCCTGAGAGACATGTCAGGGCCGTGGGGCGTTGGCACTCAGTGCTGTTTGGCCGATAAAAGGTAGAGCAGAGGACAACAATCTAGATTTTCTCTCTGTTCTTGGGATTGAACAAGGAGGCTTCTCTGATAGGTTTTCCTTTGGTTGAAGGTAAAGCCCCCATCCCTTAGTTCCCTCTTGTATTCTCTAGTACAGGAGCATGTTGCAGTGATGTCCTGTGCCTGCTATTCCCAACTGGAAAGGATGGACCTGTTGTCTGTGGGCTTTTGGCCTTGGCTTGGTGGGCTTCCCCCATTACTCCTCCATGCCTTCCAGCCTGGAGCAGAAGGTGCTGCAGGTGCAGGTGCCTTTGGAGCAAAGGGCTCCCTGTCCCATGTGGGAACTGAATCCCTCCCTGTTTTTACTTTTCCAAACTTCCCTCTTCAGATTTGTGACTCTTGTGTCTTGATAGCCTGGATGCATTTGGGGCTGTCCTGTTCAGGAGCAGGAACTGGACTTCACTGATCCTTGTGGGTCACTTCCCACTTTGGATATTTCATGATTTTATATGATTTTTATCACACAAATTGTTTCTGGCAAAGGGACTCCCGACCTCCTCTGTATTTGCATGCAAATATCTCTCTGCTTCTCTCTCTGTATATCTCTATATATATCTTTGGTTTGTATAGTCTGTAATACATAATTTTGGCCTTATTATTTCTTGATAAATGTTCAAGTTTTTCTTGGAGTTTCCTAATGATAAACTGGATGTTGGGCAGCTGGTTATAGAATCATGGAACGGTTTGGGTTGGAAGCTCATCCGGTTCCAGCCCCTGCCATGGGCAGGGACACCTTCCATTATCCCAGGTTGCTCCAAGCCCCATCCTACTTGGCCTTGGACACTTCCAGGGATGGGGCAGCCACAGCTTCTCTGGGCAATGTTGAATATTAGATTATTTTTCCTTTTTGAAAGATAGTTACAAACCCCAGTAATAGCTGGGGAGAAGTGGGACAGGAAGGCAGGCAGAGAGATGGGTTTCCATTTTCTTTATCTGGTAAAAGGTCACAAATATGCTTTTTAACACTGGACTGAGCAGTGTGGAGGCTGTGACAGGCAAAGGCTTTCACTTTTTGCTCCTCAGACCTGCGTCAAGGGACCATCTTCCCTGAGATTCCGAGCAGGGATATTTTCTAAGGGCTAATTTAACACAGATGGGCTCTGTCAGTGCTGCAAGCTATTCTGGGCAAGAATACCAACAAGCCAGGCGTGTGCCCCGCTGGGATGAAATACTTCTGCTGCTGGGCCAGCCTTTCCTTGAAACGACAAGGTGACCCAAAGGCAAAAGGTGATGAGTCCTGAAATCTCCTTTTCCAAAATATCTAAATGGATTCTTGTACTGAATTCAGGGTACTCATCTGAAGAACAGCTCTGTCGATCTCTACGTTTATTATACCAGGGAAGAATTATCCTTGTTGTCTTGGAGATGTGATTCCAAATCATTTCCAGCCTGCCAGGATTTCGTGGAGGCTCAGCAAACGAGAACATGGTCGAGAAATACCCGCTCAGCCCAGTGAGGGTAAAAATAAATTGGAGTCTCAGAGGGTTTTTTTGTTCTCCTTTAGCTGAGCCCTGAGCTCCCAACGTGCATTTTCTCCCACATGTCCTGCAGTGCTGTACCTTGGAAAGCTGGAGGGGATTCAGGGAAGGGGGGATGCAAGAAGCCGTTGTACAAAGCATCCTGCTGGGAGCAGCAAAGGAGTGTTTTTCACTGGAGGTCTGGGAGAAGAGGGAGGGGTGTTCCAGCAGGCCCTTCTTCCTTAGGTGCAGCAGAAAATCACTAAAGCAGAAAACAGAATAAACAACCTTTCCCAATATATATATTCCACCTTGGAATAGATGAGGGGGAAAAAGCACCTTTTAAAGTGAATACATCGCTTTTCCTCTGAGGGGACCTCCTGCCCCACCAAAAAGCAGTTTGTACTCTCAGGTGTCCCTATTTCAGAGCTGGGAAGATGCTGCCCAGCAAATGCTCAGCTCTGACACTGCTGCTGGGACCACCAGGCAGCTCAACAGAAGAGCTTCTTTCTCAGCCCCAAAACACAGGTGGGGGTCTCCAGGCACTGGGTGAGCCCCTCTTGCTGTGGGCCGTGGGGGGGAAGGAGCACTGCTGGGTTTTCTCCTCTCGTGTCACATCAGAGGAAGTTTAAAGGTGAGCTGAAGGAGAGGGGCTGAGGGCAGTTGTGGTTACTGGATCTGAGTATTGGCTGTGGTCCCTCTTAAACAGCCCAAAATTCCAGTGGCTGGAGTTCTTGGCTCTTACAAGTGCTGGGGTCTTGACAGAGAGCTTTTCTCCCAAATGTTTGTTCAAACAAGTGTAAACAAGTGCTTCAAGCAGCTTCCATGAAAACACCCTCTCTTTGTTAATAAGGTTGCTCTTCTTGGTGACTCATTCCCTCTTCTGGTAGTTGTCATCAGGGACAGCTCAGCGTCCATGGAAAACCCTGAGAACCCAGAATTGGTGTCTTTCAGCCGTTGTTTGCTCTACAAACAGAGCCACCAACATTTGCTTCCTCCAGTAAGGGCATAAAAGCCTCTTGAAGGAGGCAAGGTGTGAACTTGGGACCTTTGTAGTGTTGGATACTCCCACAGTTCAGCCACTGGTGTGGATCTGGATGTGACATAGAGCTCCTGGCTCTTGTTGCACCATTCCATGTCTGTCCAGCAGACAGGTCTGTCTGTCAGACTGTTTTCAAAGAGGATTTCTGGTCTGTGGCTCCACCGAGACAGCAGCTCCTGCAGCCACGTGGCTCCTTGTGCCTCCAGCTGGGCTTGCAGGGGGCTCACAATTGCAGGGTCACAATTCCTACAGCTCCACTGTCACACGTGCAAGAGGAGCCTCATCCCCTGTGTGTCCACAGGGAGCAGGGAGAGCATCACCTGGCTGGGGTTACCTGCCTGCAGCCCCAGCAGTGTGTTCATCCCTATCCCAGTTGGAAGCGTGGTGGTTGCAGGATGATGAGCTCACTGCTCTTGCTGCTGCTGGGAAACATCACCAAAAAGGAATGACAGCCTTTTTGCTTTGGAAAAGCCATGTGAAGGGGGCTTGGAGTTTGTCCATCCAGGCACCTGAGCCCTGTTCTCCCCCAGGCTGGGCTGCTGACTAACTGGAAGGTGGGAGTTCTCCTTGCCTCCCTTTCATGCTCCTGTGGAGCCTGTGGCTCAGTGCTGGGGTACAGGACTCGTTTGCAGTGCTCTGTGGGAGATGAAGGTGAATTTGGAGTTGGCTTTCCTAGAATCCTAGAGTCATGGAATCATTAAGGTTGGAAAAGACCTTCAAGATCATCAAGACCAACCATCGACCCAGCAGTACAGTTATTCCCGCTGTGCCTCGCCCTGGGTGAGTGCTCTGTGCCCCTCTGCCCTGCTCCTGGGGCAGGTGAGCCTGCTTGAGCAATGCAGAGTGGAAAGGCTGACTTTCCCAAAAGGAAAACGAGCCACAAAAATGCTGGAATTAGGCTGGGATGGGCAGGGCGGTGTATAACCTGAGGTGGGCTGGAGGAGAGGCAGAACCAGTGCAAGGCTGTGCTCCCTAAAGGTTGCCTGGGAGCACCATGAATACCACCATAAATAGCACAAATAGTGGTTTTCAGCCATGGGAACTCACGTTCTGGGCCAGCAATGTCAGAAAAGGCTGTTGCTGAGATCTCCAGCCCTAAATCCTGCGGGTGTGTGGTGCTGTGCCGTGCCTTGTGCAGGGCTGTTGCCATCTGCTGGGCAGCCACAGTGGTTCCTCCGGATAGCAACCAGGAAAACACCTCCTGCACAGCCTCAAGAGGGGAATTTGGCTTTCTCTGGAAGCCTTCACCACCCCCAGGCACATCCCCTTTGTCCCCACATCCAGCAGCGAGTCCTACAGCGCGGTGGGAGTGGATCTGGGGGGTAAAATCAGTGCTGGCGAGGTCTCACGTGTAGCTGTTCTGGGAGCTGGGGAAACTCCTGCATTTCCCAGCCTGCCTGTCCACAGGCACAGCTGGAAGAATTCCAGCTCAGAATGTTCTGTGAAATTCTGTGAGACAGTGAGAGCAGCAGCTTTCAGGTTAACACACCATCTCTGTGAAACTGTGACCTCTGTTAAAGCTGGAATTTCTTCCCATGTGGAGCAATTGAATTTAATGCTTTTTTGAGGGCAGAAATCAGTGAGGCAATTGAAAGCCACATTGCTGGATTTCTCCAGCTGCTCAGAGCTTCTGCAAAGGGGACTTAGAGACCTGCAGGCTTCAGCTGTGTGTTGGAACACAGACGCTGTTGTGAGAGCACGTGGTGACCACAGCTCAGGTGGGTGGGAGCTGTTCCCAGAGGCATGGGCTGTCATTCCTTATGGATTGTGTTTTGCAAGGAGCCCACATGGGGTGGTTGTATGAGTCTGCTGTAGGCTTGTTGTGGCCCCTCCTGGTAGCCCTGTGGACCTTCTGAACTCTCCTTTTTTAGGGCAGACTCCTGGGAAAGATCTTTGCCTTCCCTAAGGTGAGCAAGGAGCATTTGGAGTGTGTTTGTTGCCTTGGGAGGGACCTGCTTTGCAATCCTCAGCTTTTTATGTGAGGTTTCTTCTCCTCTGCCTCTCCACACCACTGTTACCACAGGGTGTGTGTCTGCTGGTGTTGGACCCCAGACCTGGAGGCAGCTCTGAGGTGTGGTCTCACCGGAGCAGGGAAGAGGGGCAGAATTCCCCCTCCCCTGCTGCCCACACTGTTATTAGACAGAAAAAAGGACCATTATCAAATCACTAAAACTGCTGGACTGAACTTCCAAGTGAGTCCGTGGTTATAACTTGGTAACTAAACACCTGAAAATACCAAGGAGATTTATTTCTTGTGTAGACTCAGTGCTGCGTAGGGGGAAGGATGGGAACGTAAATCGGGCACAGACGTTCCTGAAGGCAGGACCTGAGTGCAGGGTTAGGGAGAGACATTTCTTTGCTGGTCAGAAAAGATCCTGGTTGAAGTGTTTGCCTTGTACAAAACAGTCTATAAGGAGTTTGGAAAACACAGACCTTGAAGCCTTATCTTGAACTGTGAGCAGAGTGTGTCGGACTGGGAAACGTAGGAGCTGGGCTGTGGGACACTGGGCAGGACTGGGAGAGGAGAGGGGCCAACACTGGAAGCAAAGGTGTCTCAATAAGAGTTTGGGAAGTAAAATGGGCAGTGGTTGAGGTTTTCTAAAAGCTTTAGTGTAAGGGTATCTGATTTTGGGCTCTCACAGCGGTTCTTGCTGCACACACAGAGGAGCAGAAGGGGCTGTGAGTTGCCCCATTGAGGAGCAGATGCAGGCAGGGCTCAGAGGAGAGCTCGTGTTAAAGCATAACTCCCTGCTGCCCTGCTCGTGAGCAGCAATCCGGGCTGCTTTTGGACTCAGCACAAAAGGTCAACTGGTTATCGAGGTGCAAGACACTTGCAGTCAGTGCTGCTGAGTCGTGGGTTCTGCTCACAGCTCTGCCCCTCAGGAAGGATGTGGACAAGAGGACAGCAAGGATAACCCAGAGAAAACATGATTTGGGAAGGTAATGGAAGGAAATAAGTTTGCTTACGCTGGACAGGCAGGACTGAAGGAGCCTGAGGCTTGAAATATGTGGGGTTCCTGTGGAGAGGGAACAGAAAAACAGACGAAACAACACTTGTGGGTTTGAGCAGTGCACTACACACCCTGTGCTGCCAAGGCCTTTGCCTCTGTATGCCGAGGGCTGCCACGGGGAAGGGAGGATCCAGTGGATCAGCTCATGATGGGGAAGGGAGGATCCCACGGATCAGCTGTGGCTCTGGCTCTGCTGGGCTTCTCTTTGCGGGGAGCAGCTGCTGGAGTGTGAGCTCGGGCAGCATTGGGGTGTTTGTAAACTCGGTTGGCACCCGTGACTTTGGGTCAATATTGTCATTGCCTACCACAGCTCACCCTCTGAGTCACCCACACGGTGATTATCAGCAGGAAAGTGCTTCTGATCTTCCCCTGCTGAGCAAGCCAAGCATTATTTACCCCTCTGTTGGTGGCTATAAGGAAGGAATTTGTCATTTAATGCTTAAATATTCACCAGAAGTACCAGGAAGGCTGAGATAAGCCTCTATGGGTCGTCTTCAGATTTAACCTCTTTATTTGGGGGCGGTTTCACGGGAAAGGGAAGCATGAGCACCTGGAGCAGGGCTGGCCAGGGCGTGGGGCTTTGGAGCCGTGCTTTTATTTTGGAATTCCCACCAGCGAGAGGCTGCGGTCACACGGCAGGGAAGTGTGGCTGAGCTCCCGCTCCTTATCGGGGAGGTCGGGAACAAAAGGCGCTCTGTTGGGACCGGCACTCGCTCCCTGCCGGCTCCTGGACTTTGCTTCCCTCCTGCCTCCCAGGAGCAGGCGGCAGCTCCCGGCTGGGAGCGCTCCCGGAGCTGGGGTGGACTCAGAGGCGATGTGTCCACAGGTGGGTTTGGGGGCTAACCCGGCACGAGGGGGGATTGGGTTTCTAGAGGGAGGCAGGTCTGTGGTGCTGGGGACATGCCCCCAGCCCTGGAGGTACCAGGAAGGGGCAGGTTGGAATCCATGTGAGTCCTTACACAGGCAGTGTAGGACAACGGGGGAATGGTTTAAATAAAAGAGGAGAGATTTAGATGGGATGTTAAGAAGAAATTCTTGACTGTGAGGGTGGTGAGGCCCTGGCACAGGTTGCCCAGAGAAGCTGTGGCTGCCCCATCCCTGGAAGTGTCCAAGGCCAGGTTGGACGGGGCTTGGAGCAACCTGGGCTAGTGGAAGGTGTCCCTGCCCATGGCAGGGGATGGAACAAGATGACCTTTGAGGTCCCTTCCAACCCAAACTATGCCATGATTCTATGATTCCATGATGTAACTTCACAGTCCTCTCTCTCTGCCTGGGTCCTCTCAGGGGAGTTGGACCAGGAGGGACAGTGCCTGCAGGCTTTGGGGGTGCTGAGGACAGTGTGCAAGATGTGGTGTTTTGTGAGTTTTTTTGGTTTGGGGTTTTCTGAGCTGAGTGGGTGTTTTCCATTTGCCCCAACAGATGCAGGGTGGTTCTGTTGCCCAGCCCTGAGGGGTATAACTGAGTGTAATACCCTCAAACCCCAACTTCAGGGACTGAAGGGCAAAAGCTGCCTTTGCCTAGGGCTGAGCACAGGCTCCCTGCCTTCCATGAAAAGCTGACATTGCCTGAATATGTGGGATGAGGCAAATGTTGTGGCCCAGAGCTCAGTGCCATGCTGCCCCTGATGTGGGGTGACATGGTGGCACAGTGGCTTTTTGGAGGCTGAGCTGTCATGGGGTGTTCCCAGGGCTTTGGGGGTGGCTGCATTAATGTAGGCTCACATGGAACTATAAACACAACTATCTCCCTGTCCCTGCCTCCCTGGCAGGACAGTGTTCCAAGCCTGACACTGGCACTGCTGTCCTGGCCACAGGGTGTCCTTGGAGGGTGATTTTTGTAGCTGGCTCCTCTCCCCCCCCCATCCTGTATGCAATCAGGGCTGGAGTTCTTCAGAAACAGGCTCACAGTGCTGGGAAAACAGAGTTGTTTATCCTTTTCCTCGTCACTCACCTCCCCTCCCAACCTTCCGAGTTTTGTGGCCGAGGACAGCAGAGCTCTGGGATGCCAAGACAGATCCAGGGACCAGCCCCATGGAAAATGCCTGCAAGGAACCTCCCTGGGAGCCAGACTTTGCTCTCCTCTCCAAGGCAACGCCTTACCAGAGCTCAGGCTGAAGCTTCTGTCCATCACAGATCAAAGCTGAGCCTGGTCCTGCCTGGACCTTGCAGGTGACTCCCAAGAGTCTTGTTTCCTCTCCTCATACTCCAGCAGCCTTTTTTAAATCCACGTGGGGTTTACAGCATTTTACAACATCTAATCAAATAGTCTTTACTGCCATGTGTAATCCCACGCTTGCAATAGATGAGCTGCAGCTGGAGAAGGCTCCTAAAGCACTTCATCATCTCACCTGTTTCACCTGGGCATGTTACATCATCCCAATGCTGATTTCATCCAGTTATTTCCTTTTAGAAGCAGAAATGCTCACCTGGGCTTTCAGATCCCTGGAGGTTTGCTTTGAATAGGCAGAGATGCTTCCAGGTGGCCCATGTCCTGCTCAGCCAGGGGGAAAATATTTCCCTGGGGAAAATACCTGGTGGAGGAGCTGGATTAGGAGTTGGGAACCTGAGTCAGATCTTGATCCTGTTCTAGTTCAGGGGCTGTGTGTGTGCATCAGTCCCAGTTTTAAGGTCTGAGGTTTGCCTGAAGCATGAGGGTATGTTTTATTTGATAAAAACTTAAAATACACTGATACTGGTGACACCAACCCCATTCTGAATGTGTTGGAGGCATCCCTGGCAAGTTCCCTGGGGTGCTTGTAGCCCAGCCTTGCTGCCCCAAACCCATGAATATCTTTTAAGTGTATGTGGGGGGTTTTTAAGCAGGAAAAAGTGTTTACTCTCTACCTGCTCCCAGAAAGGCAGATTTGGCTGAAGGAGAGCCAGGTTTTTAAAGGGTCAGTGCACAACCAGCTGCTTGTGAGCCTGTAAATAAGAACTGTCTGTACCCACACCTTTGCCCAGGGACACAGACTTGGCTTGGCTTTGCTCTGTCAGGCATTTGGCAATACCTAAACCCCCTTGGTTTGCCTATCTCCTCCTGGCATCTCTTCTTGAGGTTTAGTTACTTATTCTGTGATGAAACATAAAGCAAAGTTCTCCATGCTCATGCTCAGGAGAAGGACTTTGTTTAAAGTTTCAACTGCTGCTTAACTCACTGGTCACACAGGTTTAACTTTAATAGGGCTCTTGCATTTGAAATCTCATCTAGGATGGTGTCACAAGGGAAAAAATTTTTAAGTAATAAATTTGTGCACATCTTTGGTGGGCCTGAAGGGTGGTTGGTGTGCTGTCCTGGTGGCCACTTCTGCCCCTAAGGGGTTGCTCCCTCATCCAGCCTGTCCATATTGGTATTTCCCATGATTAAGGTGTTATGGAACAATGTGATAGATAAATCGTAGGATCGTGGAATGGTTTGGATTGGAGGGGATCTTAAAGATCATCTCATTCCAACCCCTTACTAGGGTCACAGTTCAGCTCCTGGTTATGCCTCCGTTGAAGGAGTGAGCAGTAACCACAGCAGGGCAGGTTTTAACCAAATTACTTGTGAATTGGAGTGTTATGGGGCTTTTGGCTTCCTTCAATAGTTGTCTTTACTTTGTGTGCTCATAATAATACTTCAGTGTATACTTAAATTCAAGCTTTTCCAGTGATGGGGGGGGGCTTGGATTTAAACAAACAAACAAACAAAAAACCGAACAATCACAGCAGCATTTATTTTGGAGTCTGCAAGCAAAGTGATTTCCAGTTTGGCATTAAATTTTTTCAAAACAGGCAAAAGGAGGGGAAATCTGCAGGTGGAGGTGACTGCTGTCCCCTCTTGGGCTCTCTCTGTCCCTGAGCTATCCAGGCAGGCCAAGCCTCTGCTTCCCTCCTTGAGCATTAATGGCATTTCTAGGAAGCACAGCATAAATCCAGTGAAGCCCTTAAGCAAGTCCCAGCTTTAGGTATATAAGTGTTTTTGGTGGATTTATGCTTTTTAAAGTGGTGGGGATTTTAGAGGCTTTGGTTTTCCTCTCAAAGGCTGGTGAAAGTCTCTTTCTCCCCCCATCTTCTCCTGAGGCTGACTTCAGACTCCAGCTCTGTGCAGGTTTATGTCATGTTTAACTTCAGGGTGGTGTCCTGATGACGTGCTGGTGTCCATAAGTCAGGTGGAAATTGAGCCAAGCTTCCAAGAGGAGCTTCTGGCTGTCTCCATCCACCACTGCACTGAGTGGGCTGAGGAGAGTGCTCGGGGAGGAAAACAGAGATGGACTGGGTCATTTTGCTGCTCCCCTGTGGCCTTGTGGAATGGGAACTGCTGTTGAGCAGCTCTGTCTCCATCCCTTTCAAGTTTTCTATCCCTTTTTGGCCCTGGAAGTGTCCAAGGACAGGTTGGACGGGGCTTGGAGTAACCTGGGCTAGTGAAAGGTGTCCCTGCCCATGGCAGAGGTTGTGACAAGATGAGCCTTGAGGACACTTCCAACTCAAACCACTCTATGATTCTGTCAATACAGGACTTTGAGACACATTGTTTTCTCAGAATTCCTTGGGAAAAGCCCTGAAAGCTGCTCTGTGGGCTCTCTGGCCAAGGAAGAGAGGTTTGCTTCAGTTGTACCCGAGTTCAAACTGCTGCTGCTCTGCCCTGCTGCCGTGCTGGAGGGCATCTCATCATGGAGGGATCCCCTCAGGTGAACTTCACATGGAGCAAAAGGCTTTTCATGAGCAGCTCTTTATTTGGAGGCCAGCCAGGAGGGTTCCCATCCCTCTGCCCAACACCTCCAGTGGCAGGGGATTATCTGGAGCTCAGCACCAGCACTGACAGATCCCATATTATTATTATTATCCACTGACAGAACCACAAATAATTTGATTTGTTCTGAGGCATGCTGGGGAAATCCCCAAATATTGGAAAAGGAACTGGCACTGTGATGACTTTCACAGGGGTTTTCTCCTGGTGCTCCCATGGTTCTCCTCCAAACATCAGGATGGTTCTGGGCTCAGAGGTCCCTGCCCATGTGTATGAACAGGCAGAACTGAAGGTGAACACCTGCCTGAGGAGCAGACCTGAGAGGAAAACCCAGTTCTCCATTCTCATATCATGGTCTCTTAAAAGCCAAATCCTGCTGCTTTCCTAGAGCCTGCTCAGGTGATGGATTCGAGATGCTGTTCCAGCTGAAATGTGGAGATTTGAGTCCCTGCAAATGAGACTGTAATGAAGATTTATAAACCAGCTTATTTGCTGTTGAGGGATGGAAGGTGTTACCAGACAGGGCAAAAAAAAAGTGCTTTAAGGGCTAACTGGTAGTTTTGAATGGTGGTTTTTGCAGGGAATTCAGATTAATAAGGTGTCCTCTTGGAATAGAGTGGGAGAAAGCAGCGGGGATCGGAACTGCTGAGTCAGCAGTGGGTAATCCATTCCTGCCCTTGCCAAATCCATACTGGCTCACAACAAAAGCCTCCCTCCAACTCTTATTTAGTCTGTATTTCTGTGATCTGCTTTCCAAACGCTGCAAAGGCTGGGGTGCACCCCGGGGTGCCGACAGAACAGCACCTGGATGCGGGGTGGATTTAGGAGGTTGGATTTCTGTGCTTGGAAATGTAACACAGCCAAAGTTCGCTGCCTCACACGTGTTTTGTCCTGCTCTGCCGTGAATCCACGTAGCTGTAGGATCTTATTTTTTGCCTCTTGTGCTTTCTTTCTGCCAGGCAAATGAGGTGACTGACAGTGCTTACATGGGCTCGGAGAGCACGTACAGCGAGTGCGAAACCTTCACGGATGAGGACACCAGCACACTGGTCCACCACGAGATGCACGACGAGGTGGAGACAGACAGTGCCATCGACTCCACCGTGCACTCGGAATTCACAGACCCCATCGAGGAGCCGGAGCACGGGTGAGTGGGAACAGCAAGGAGCAAACCCACCATGCGGGGCAGGAAACTGGGAGCAGGCGAGGATCGAGGGAGACGCAGCCCGAAGGTGTAAAATCCAAGTGGGCTGAGTCTGTCTTGCTGAAACTTGGTTTGTTCTTTGTGTTTGGAACTTTATGCAAGACCAAAATAGCTCTTTTTGAAAAATAATGGTAATAATTAGGCTGCACCATGTGTAGGCTGTTTTGGAGCTCGGCCTGGCAATCTCTTTGAGTTAATCGTTGCTTGCCTTGGGAGATCTTCTGTACCCTCATTAGCATCTTTAAACCTCTAAAATAACTTCTCAGTGATCCAAACACCTGAAAGACTCGCAGTTTTTAATCTATCACTTAAACCAGAAACACAACATATAATTTTCAAGTCAGGAGGGGAACTCATCCTATTTTTGTTTTCCCTAAAAACAAGCGTGTGCCCTTTGATGTGCAACTGCCTCCTGTAATAACTAGTTTGAAACTTGTGCCTGAAGCACAGAAACGTGAGCTGAGATCTCCTTCCCTGGGTCTGAACCGCTGCTGGCAAAACTGCTCCTGGGCCCACCTCATTTTTAGGGGAAAAGGGGAGTTTGGGGTGAAACTGGGATGCTGGCAGGAGGGAGGGAGGGAATAACTCCTTTAGAATCGTGGAAACATGGAATGGTTCGAGTTGGAACGGACCTTAAAGCTTATCTCTTTCCACCCCCTGCCATGGACAGGGACTAGCCCAGGTGCTCTAAGCCCTGTCCAACCTGGCCTTGGACACTTCCAGGGATGAGGCAGCCACAGCTTCTCTGGGCAGCCTGTGCCAGGGCCAAGCCGATTGGTGACCCAAGAGCACCAAAACCTCTGGAATCATCTTTGCTTAAGGTCTGATAAAGTACAGAATCAGCTTCGGCCAAAAACACATCACCCAGGCTTGATGCTCTGGGGAGTCCTCACAGTTCCCATTGTTTTTTTGGAAACAACAGGCTTCCCTCCCACCCCCAAAATCCATCTGGGAACGCCAGAGATGCAGCGAACAGCGCTGCCGCGGCCTCGGCGCTGGGGCTGAAAGGGTGCTGTGGATTAGAGCAGAAATGAGATTATCTGGCCTGGCTCTTCTCACCCCAGCGCCTGCAGCTCAGTGACAGTTAATTTGGGACATAATCGGCCGTGAGCTCCGGGCAGCGAGCGGGGGGACCCGGCGGGGCCATGGCGGCCTGCGTGCGCTCCCGGCCCCTGGCGAGGGTGACGTGCCTTGGATTCACCTGCCTGTAGGTACAAAATGCTTTGCTTGGGAACTCTGACTGTAAGGTGATGTTGTTCTTGGGGCTTCCCAGGTCTGGGCTCCCAGCACAGGAAGGATATAGACCTGCTGGAAAGAGTCCAGAGGAGGCCATGAGGATGCTCTGAGGGCTGGAGCCCCTCTGCTCAGGAGCCAGGCTGGGAGAGCTGGGGGTGTTCACCTGGAGAAGAGAAGGCTCCAGGGAGACCTGAGAGCCCCTTCCAGGGCCTAAAGGGGCTCCAGGAGAGCTGGAGAGGGAGTTGGGACAAGGGATGGAGGGACACAACAAGGGGAATGGCTTCCCACTGCCAGAGGGTAGGGTTAGATGGGATACTGGGAAGGAATTTTTGTCTTTGAGGGTGGTGAGGCCCTGGCACAGGTTGTCCAGAGAAGCTGTGGCTGCCCCATCCCTGGAAGTGTCCAAGGCCAGGTTGGATGGGGCTTGGAGCAACCTGGGCTAGTGAAAGGTGTCCCTGCCCATGGCAGGGGGTGGGATGAGATGGGCTTTAAGGTCCTCCCAACCCAAAACACTCTGGGATTCTGTGATCCACTGCTGTTTCCAGTGTGGGTTTGGGAATGTCAGGTGTCCTTTGGGTGCTCTGTCCAAGCACAGTGGTACCTGTTGCCAGGTGTGTTAATTGTGTGCAAATTCCAGATAGCCAAAAATATAAGAAAAAGCTTCATTTGGCTCAAGGATTTGAATGGTTTGAGATGGAAGCCTCTGGAAGTCTGTTCCCAAGGTGTTGAGGGTTGGTTTTGGTGCCATCAGACCCCGCACAGGAGGACACCTGGAGTGCACAGAGCTCTTCCAGGGGCCAATCCAACCAGTGCAGCTGGTGGGCTGAATCAGAGCTTCAGCATCACTTCTCAGGAGCTCTTGAAGCTCAACATACCTCAGATGGTTTGAGCTTAAGTGGTTATTTAGGCTTTGTGTAGTAAAGATTACTTGGACTCTGGATCTTGAAGGTGCTGGAGCCCCCAGAGGTGAATAGGAAATACTGTTTATGCTCAGAGCATCCCGGGCTGAGGGTTTGCAGGTGCCTGATCAGATCTACTTCTGTACGGTGCTTGTCAAACCACAGCCCCAGATTTAGAGATCTGGGCTTGGGTTTTGCTTCTGAGTTAGCAATTCCACCCCCTACCTTCTATTCCTGGAGAGATTTCTGCTGGTTTTGGTGGTGGTGTGACTCACCATAGGGATGGATGGGTTCTGGTGGATCTCTCTGTGGAATAAAAAGGACACGAGGAGGATGTGCAGATGCCCACGAGCTGGACTGGATTTATTTGTGGTTAAATAGAGATCTGGAGGGTTGACATGTTTTTATTAGCAGGATAAGGGCAAATCCTTCAGATGGTGCAGGTTTTTGTCATAAATGGCTTATCTGTAATCTTTTCTTCTTTCTGGTTTAGCCCAGCAGTCTGGTCACACCCCCATTTCCCTCTCCGAGCAAGTGGATGGAGATGGGGGTGTAGTCTGAGATACAAATTTTTATAATAATGCAATATTTTATTTTTAGCATTGAATTTTGGAGAGGAGTGCAGTGCTGGTCCCCCCCCAACATATTCCTGTGGCTCAGAGCCACATGGATGCTTTCACAGCCTGGTCCTTACAAACACCCCCAGCTTCATTTTAAAACCTCCACAGTCCTGGGCAGGAAAGTCCTCTGGGGATATGCACATCCTGCTGTGTTGGCTTGACTTGGTGGTGAGGCCCTGGCACAGGTTGCCCAGAGAAACTGTGGCTGCCCCATCCCTGGAAGTGTCCAAGGCCAGGTTGGATGGGGCTTGGAGCAACCTGGGCTAGTGGAAGGTGTCCCTGCCCATGGCAGGGGATGAAATGAGAGGAACCATTCCATGATTCTGTGGCTCCATGCTCTGCATGTGCAAAGGTGCTTTCAGGAATGATGACTTAGTGCTGAGCTGTGTCCCCTGAGAAGTAAGGACCTATGCTGGGTGTGTTTAGGATTTACACTGAAGCTTAACATGCTCCAGCCTTCTGGATCTGGGGCTAAAAACACATGGAGGAGCATTCCCCACTCCACAATTGTCCCGTACAGTGTTTACCCAGCAGGAGCAGGGAAAGGGCTCCTTTGTCTTGGGGGGTCTGTCCCTGCTGGGTTTGGCAGCTGCCTAAACCCCCCCTGACACCAATCCCACCGGGGTTGCAGTGTTAAACCCCAGGATAGGCCCTTGATAGGATTAGGCAGCAACAGGCAGGAGTGAGCCTGGCACACAGGCTGCCCATGGAACTCAGAGCATATTTTGGATGTATTTGGGACATGCCCAGCTTCTTCTCTGCCATGCTTTTGGTTGGGCAAAGGCTTGTCATCAACCCTGCGAGTCTGAGTGCCCCCTGAACCCCAAGTTGCAGCTGCCAGGGGAGTTTACATGGAAAAAACTTGGTTTATTGGGGAAAAAAATCGCTGCAAACTTCCTGGTGGTGCCTGGGCTGCCCCTGCAGGGCTCAAGGCACAGGGTGAAGGTCTCCTATTTCTCTGTTGGAATGGGGGGCATGGCTTGGAAAGGGCATGTCCTGGATGTAACTGGAAAGGTGGCTGTGGCACCCACCCTCTAACGTGTTCCCCTCTGTTCCCACAGATCCCACCCACATGACCTGCCCCTGGGCTCGGACCTCAGCCACTCCATCGTCACAGTCATTAGTGGAGAGGAGCACTTTGAGGATTATGGAGAAGGGAATGAAGCAGATTTGTTCTCGGACAGCTTGTGTAATGGGGAAAGCAGCTTTAGCAGCTCCTCGTTCCTCTCTCCCAGGTAACTCAGCCCTGGCTCTGTTCCACCAGGTTCAGTTGCTCAGTGCCTTCACTCTGCTTTGTGGGAGAGAGATTTCTTTGGGCTTTGCAAGACAGGGGTCCTGGAAAACTTGGGATACTACAGGATAATCAGCTCAAAAATGAAAGAGGAATTCCCTCCCCTGGTGTTTCTTTTCTCTGATTAGTGCCCACCCTCCCCTCCAGTGGCTGAAGCCCAGGAGGAGCTGGAAGAGCAGTCTGTATGTCCATGCATCACATTCCCAGTCCTGTTAGGGGTGTGACTCCTCACAGAATCTTCCAGGAGAGAAAACCATTGTGCAGCTTTACCCCTGGTGCTGCTGGATGACTTTTCTTTCTCTTTTATACTTGTGTTTTGGGCTTTGATCCCATGCTTGGTTGGATCTGCATGAGCTGTGGCAGCATTCCTTCTCTAAGGATATGTGGACCAACAAGCTGTAGCTTTTTCTCCTTGCTTTAGAGTCTGAAAACAGGAAAAAGTCCATTTTCCAGCCCATGCACGGTGGACTGAGGAGGTGGTGTGATGGTACAAACCCCATCAAGACTTTCTAAGGAAAATAAGTAAAAGCTGGAATATCATCCAATGCTGCAACCCACAGGTCCCCGTGATGACACACTGGGAATGTGTTTTTCCATTGGAAGCACAGGGCAGGAGTGATCCCTGCCAGCCAGACACCTTTGCTGAAGACAAGAACGTACTTTTTCCCTTTGGGATGATACATTTGTGCCTTTCTGCAGCAGTATAAACTTCTCATAACTTTATTTTTGCTGTCTGCCTGTTTCCTTCCAACTTCCCAAAGCCCTTTGGAAAGTTTGGGCAATTCTGGGTGCAGGGAATTGCTGCTGTCAAACCTCCCCCTCTGCCCTGTGCTGCAGGTCAGGGATCATTTCTTCTTGGTGCTTGAAGGTGTTAACTGCAATAGAGTTGCTGTAAAGAATTCCCAACCCATTCCTTCAGGAAACCAGTGCTCCATGCTGGGATACTCTGCAGAGGGAAGGGCACAGTCTCTCCTCCATGCTTGTCCTTTGCACCATCCAGGAATGCTGAGGAGAGCTGGCTGTACTGGTGCTGTGGCATAGGAAGAATTCTCTGGTTAAAAACCAGCCTTGATGTTCATTTTTTCCTTGAGGATGGGCTTCCAGCCTCATCCAGAAGGCTCCTGACCAGAAAATATCCAGCTAAAGGACCTTTACAATCAGTTAAACTTCTTCTTTAACATCAGTCCAGAGCTCCCAGTCTGCCTGAACCTCTGGTATTCCAGGTTTGCTCTGTCAGGCACCATCTCTCCTCTGCTCTGTCTCTTTGGATCTTATCCTAATCTTATCCCATCTTCCCTGTGCTGGGAGGGGCTTGCTCAGCACATGGCCTGTGGTGGTTTGTGCTGGAGACTCTCTGCTGGCTGTTGCTGGGGAGAAAAACCCTGCAAAACCTCCAGGGTCAGGAATGTGGGTCTGTTTTGCCTTGTGCCTCTCAGGTCTGCCCTCACCTTGGATTATCATCGCATGTGTGAAGGTCCTTGGCTGATCATTCCCTGCAATTGTGCTCCTCTTCTTGACTTAGGACAAAGGGGAGTGACTTCCCACTGCCAGAGGACAGGGTTAGATGGGATGTTGGGAAGGAATTCTTCCCTGTGAGGGTGGGGAGGCCCTGGCACAGGTTGCCCAGGGAGTCTGTGGCTACCCCAGCCCTGGAAGTGTCCAAGGCCAGGTTGGACGGGGCTTGGAGCAACCTGGGCTGGTGGAAGGTGTCCCTGCCCATGGCAGGGGGTGGGACAAGGTGGGCTTTAAGGTCCCTTCCCACTCAAACCACTCCATGATTCTGAGCAGCCCTGGTGTGTTTGAACACAGTGAAACCTGAAAAAACCACAGCCTGTAATTTCACTTGTAAAGGGCCACATCTCCACACACCTTTTCCATGCTACAAGACAAGAGCCTCTGAACAGTAATAACATCAACAGATTTCCCTGCCATGGCTCCAGATTGTCACCAGAGGACTGACACAAACCCCAAGAGCCTTCAGGGAACCCTGTGAGATGTTGAATTTCCCTACTCAGTCCTTGCATGTGTGTGTTTGTGATCCATCCTCTTGGGTTGCCACCTCTTCCCTGGCACATCCTTGCAGTAGGAAAAGTCTCTTGGCAATGCTTGGTGGGAACTGAAGGCAGAAGCTCCTCTCCTGTGCTGTCAGGGAGCACCGATGGCCTGTGGAAGACGAACGTTGCTCCAGGAGGTGGAGGGAGGCAGGAGGAAGGCTCTGTCTCATGGAATTATGGAATATGCTGAGTTGGAAGGGCTCCATCAGGATCACTGAGTCCATGGAGTGTTGGCTGTGTGCCACAAGGGGTAGGTGGGGACACCCTAGGGCACAGTGGGGCTGAACTCCCACCCACTCAGCGGGCACGGAACCAGCACAGCCAGAGGCCAGGGAGATCTTTACACACCCCAGGAGCTGCCAGGCTGGCCCAGGGGTTCTCCTCCACACCTCTGTTCTTATTTGTGTTAATGCTGGTTAGATTTGGGTTCCCACCTTGCCCAGGGTGCACCAGCCTGGGAGGGAAACTTACCCACCAGCACCCAGAAAAGGGCACATCCCTTCCTCAGGTGTCTCTCAGCTGCTGTCACCTCTTCCCTGCACAAAGCCTGAGCAACTAACGTGTGTCCTGCTGGGAACGGATTATCCCAGGTCCAAACCTGCCCCGGAGGGCAGGGGGAATGGTTTTCAATTTAATTTTTTTTTCCAGGAATGGGAAGAGATGAGTAATTTGGCATTGACTGGTGAACAGTTGCCTACCTAAGGGGGCTTGGAAATACTGTACAGACAGCACAGACTCAAGGCCTGACCCTGGGGGATGAGCCTGAAATGGGGCTGAGCCAGGGGACCCCGAGGATGTCCCACACCCTCAGCATCCCCCAGGCCAGGACTTGCTGATGTGTATCTGTATCCTGGGATTGCCTATCCCTCTTGGATGCCTGTTGGTTTTAAGCTTGCTTGTGTTTGCTTGCACCTTTACCTGTCTTTCTTATTGAACTGCTTTGATTTTTCACTATTAACCTTTCTTTGATTCAAGTCCGTGGCTTCCAGAAGTGTATTTTCCTACAGAAAGGATTTGTGGAGTCTATCTGGCCCCAAATTAACACAAACCCTTTGCTGTTCAGAATCCCTCTGTCCCGCCCAGGGCATGTCAGGTGGGGAAGTGACTCACAGCTTCTCAAGATGTTTAAGTCCCCCCATGTCCTCTTTCCAAAGCCATTCCCTACAAAAAGGCAGCAGTGCTGCTTGGCTTCTATGAGCTTTACTTTGTAGGGTTGAACTGCAATTGCCCATTTAATCTTAGCTTAAAAGCACTTTGCAGTGAAAATCTGACACTGTGCATTGCTAACAGAGGGTCCACAGCAGCACAGCTGCTCTATCTTTAAAGCATCCCATTGGAAAATGGGCCCCTGCCCTGGGGAGCCTGTTCCAGTGCCCGACCACCCTCTGGGGAAAGAACCTGATATCCAACCTAAACCTCCCTTAGATTCACCTCTGGCTCACAGCACCCAGTCCTGCACTTAATTAGGCAAACCAGGACCATTGCTGGAGCCTCCTGAGACAGATTGCCTGGAAAATTGTGTTGAAAAGTAAACTTTGTGGTGATGTAGGTTTGTAGGAAGCACTTACCTCACCAGCCCTGGGCTCTTGGGGATCCCCCACTGGAGCTGACTGGCACAAGGGTTTGGAAACACAGGCCAAGCTCAGCTCTGGGAGTGATGAAAGTGTTGCCAATTATAAATCTAAAATATTCTAAAAACTATAAATATATTTTTAGAAGCAATTCTAAATTTTCTATATATTGCTATAAGCAACCCCATAGTCACTGCCACTTGGCTTCTAAAATCAAGGTGGGAGTCGCCCCAGTCTGCCCTGATGTTTCTGATTTGCAAATCTCACGTCTCCCACCGAAAGCTCCCCTGCCCCACTGTACCCTCAGCTTGTGGAAGCCCCGGCTGAAGCTGCTGCCCGTGGTTCTGTCCTGCTGAACTGACCCTTGTGATCTCTCTAGCACCAATCCGCTCGCTGCGAAACTGCACAGCATTCTCGCAGATGAAGCTTTTGAGTTTTACTGTAGCCAGTGCCACAAACAAATCAACCGCCTCGAGGATCTTTCCGCTCGCCTGAATGATCTTGAAATGAATAGGTAACTGTGGCCCCTTTCAGTGTTGGGAATGGTGTTCTGGGAGGGAAGACTCTCCTTGTCTCGCCCAGCTTTCCCTTTAGTGCCATCGGTCGATTCCTGTGACGGGGGCTGAGTTTCACTCAAGGTGAGACTCTGCAGGTGGGAAAAGTGGGGATAATATTAATGAGGGGGAGCAGAAGATGCCTTTAATCCAAGCCACAAAAGCTGGGAGACAAGGAGCGTGTTCCCTTCTACTCTGGGCAGCCCCATTGCATGTTCTGTGAGTGGTGGGGGCTTCTCCTGGCACTGGAAGCCATGAGCTGGTCACGTACAGTATTTCTGTCACTGAGGAAAGACTGGGAGTTGAAAGCACAGCTGAGCTGCTGGTTCAGCCTGGAAGGGCAGGGCCCAGTCCATCCTCCTGCTGCAGCAGTATCCTGGAGGAATCAGCCTGCTCCATGGGGCTTGGGAGCAGTCAAATCTTGTCTCACCCAGCTTCCCTCACTGCCTGTGCCACCGTGGGCCAGGGAGGCATGACAGACACCAGGATCTTTGTGTAGGAACTTCATGACAGGCACCAGGATCTTTGTGTAGGAACTTGGTGAGTTTTGGAATGTCATCCTGGAAGTCTACCAACCAGCAGCTGGATGTGCTGGTTTGAGAAGTTGGGGTGGAATTTCTTCTTGTTGGTTTATTCATTCAGATCTTTTGAAGCCCACTGGGTGGAAGAATGGTGACCTTAATGATAATCATTCTTCTCATGGCTAGTGGGCCTCTTCAAGACTGATTTTTGGTCATGCTCTTGATTTCTGTCTGTCCTCTGCAGGGACATTGTGATCTGGGAGCTCTCCTGGGCTGTGTAGTTATGGGAAGAAAACTGGAAAGCAAATAGAAGCTTGAATTTAATTCTTTTTTAATGAAAACAGAATGTCTCTCTTTTTCTTTCTCGGATAAATAGTTGTTTTTGCTGTTGGGGGCCTTGAGAGTCAGTGATGGGTCTCAGGTTATGCTATGGAGAACACTGGTTTTCCCTGGATGCACCAGTAGCCCCACTCCATTTCAGTTTTTTCCCACCAAATTTACCTACAAAGCTGAACTAACACCTCAGAAGCTCCTGTGATGGGTGGCATTTCCAGTGAAGGTTCCCTGTCCCACGGTCACGGTGGGAATTCCGTAGGTTTTGATTTAACACGTGAGGAGGTGCAATTTCCTGAGCACAGATTTCCTGGCAATATGTTCCAAGGGACCTGGTGGAAGGGGCAGTGCCTGCCCTCTCTGTGGTGAGGATGAGAAGTGCCATGTGTGGGATGGGACAGGACCTGTTGTTCCTCCCAGCATCACTGGTGACATGAAGGCCTCAGAACAAGGGACAAGTCCCAAACTGCAGACAACCAGAGCAGTAGGAACTGGACCAAAATCTGGGACAAGCCTGAAAACACCAGCTCCAGGGGATTCTGGCAACTGAGGTGAAGCCCAAAGCACCCTGTAACAGCCTCACTCTTAAAAACTGTGGGCTTACAGACAGTGTTTTATCCTTGTAATGGACTGGGGAGCCTGCTGCCAGCATTGGGGTGCTCCTTCCTGAGCCCACAGCACAGGAAAGCAGGGAATAATCCTCAAGGAGCTTGGGATGGAGGATTTTGTGACTGTTTTGTTTCAGTGCCCTTGCAGCAGAGCTGGTGTCTCACCCCTCAGCAGGTGCCGGCATCGCTTCCCGATGAGCTTTCTGCAGAGAAAAATATTCCCCCCCGGTGCTGGGGACATTCCTTACAATTCCTGGCAAACACCAGGGCCTGACCTCCTCTCCTCGGGTGGGCGCCGAGCGGCCTTGAAGCCCAGCCAGGAGCAGCTCTTGTGCTCCCTGGAAATCTGGGATTTGAGGATGCACTTTGACATGAGGGCTGGTCACCCTGACAACACCCCCCGGCTGGGCTTTGAGGTTTTTTTTTACAAAGAAAATTGTCCTGAGCTATTTTTAATTCTTCCTTCCAAGAACTGATATTGCAGGCAGGAATGAACTCCCAGATGATTTTATTTATTATTTTTTCCTTCAACTGAGCTGAACTCCAGGGAATGCAGTTGCTGCTTCTCCACTCAGGTTCTCCCTTGCCATCACTGAGTGAGGATTTGGTACCAGTGATGTAGCCCAGTGGCATCTGTTTGACACCAGCCTGTGTTTGGTGGCAGATGAGGAGGGAGATCCAGGCCCTGCTCACTTCACCAGCATCAGTCATGACCAAAAGACTGGAAGGAGTGTCTTAGCAAGGAGCTGTTTCTGGAAAAGTCTGTTTTTTTCTCAGCAGGGAGGGCCTGCAGCCCATCCTGAGGGGCTGGGACAGGGTCACACAGACCTTGGCTTCCCTACCCTGGTCACGCTGAGCATTAGCTAAGCCCTGACCGCCGTGGTATGGTGGTGGCAGCTGCCTTGGACACGGAGCCAGGGGAGTGATCTCTGTCAGTTATCCTGGAGAGGAGAGCTCTTCCCTCTTCCCAGCCACTTTAACAGCCTGAAATCCAGACAGGGGCACCACAACAGCTCCTAAAACATCTGAGTACAAGTAGGCAGCAATTCTCTGCTGATCTGGAGCCAAGCAGGAGGATAATGGTTGTGGGAAGGGCAGAAGGATGGACGTGCCCCTTGGCAGGCAGGAGCTGCTCCCTGTCCCCCATCCAGGGGGCAGGAGCCCGGGGGGATGCCAGGGGAGGCCTGGGGTGGTGTGAGGTGCAGGAGACTTGGCTCACTCTGCCATCTACGCCAGGCTGAAGCCCCCCACCCTCCCCACTATTATTAGCACTTTCCTGGGGGATCAGATTTCAGGCAGGGATCAGTGGGAGAGGACAGTGTTGTGGGGGCAGTCAGGTCTTCTCCAGCATTATTCCATGTGGTTTGTTGTCTCTCTGGTGTTAAATCCATGAGTGGTCCCTCTCCTGCCCTTTCCAGGGGGGCTGGGGGGTGCATGCTGTGGGCACTCCGTGCCAGAGCAAAGGATGTGCCCCGGAGTCCTCTCAGTTTCCTGTTTCCCTTGCTCTCCACTGTCAGCTCTTCTAACTCTTTCCTGTTTTTTCTTCATTTTGCAGCCCAAATAAAAGACTCTCCAGCAAGAAGGTGGCAAGGTAAGCCCATGCTCCTGTTCCTGCTTGCTTGATCTGTGTGAGCTGCTGGCTCCGCGGAAGGAAGACTCAAAATAAGCTTGAAGCGCCTTATTTCTGGATTTATTCCATAGCCCTGGGGAAAAGTGGGTTTAATTCTGATAAAGTTTTTCTGAAATGGGTTTTCTCACCCATGCACACAGCTGGAGGCTGCTGGTTTCTTCTAGGACAAAATTGGGGTGCTTGTCCTCCCTCTCCGTCCTTCAGTGCCGTACCAGGGCCGTGTGGAGCAGAGTCCCTAGAAGGATATGTTCCCCTGGGCTGTCCCCTCCCCAGTGTCACCGTGGTGGGTCTCTAGGGGAGGGGGATTTCTCCAGCACCCAGAAAAAATCCAGCCACTTCAGACAGTTCTTGGTCCTGTTTTACTTCACTTAGCACTTGACTTTGTGGGACCAGCCCCCCTCCCTCCTCAGTCTGGGGCATCCTGGGGGGCTGCAGGTAACCCTGGTTTAATGGTTTAACCCTGGTTTAAACCCAGGTTTAATTCTGTGTTGCTTCTGTCCTGTGCAACCACCTTGTCGTGGTCACATTTTCCTTGTGGGCACTTTGATCCCTGAGTGCACAGGGATATATGATATATTCAGGCAGCTTGCTCTGAGTCTCTGGGGCAGAGGATCCATCCATCCCCCTTGGTGACACCTGGTGCTTTCCTTTCCCAACTTCCCCATCCCTCCTGTTCCTGTGCTATCAGGATTTTAAGGATAAACTGGGTCATACCTCTGCTGTCCTACCTCTGCTCTGCTTGGGAGAGAGATTTCCCTCTGCACTTGTTGGCTTTCTCTTTGCTTGTTTCCAAGCAGCACAGGGACACTGTGGAGGAACAGACAGCTCAGTTTGGGAATATTCATACCCTGTGCCCTGACACTCAGCTCCGTGTGCTGATCCTGTGCCTCTTCCTCCCCTGTGCTCTCACACCTTTCCCTTCTCTGTTTTTCCTGTGGTCAGCAATCTCCCCGGCGTGATTTCCCCTCCTGGAAAGGAAGCAGCTCCTTGATATTACATTTCCTACTTCCAGTCATCTTACTTTCTAGAGCTTTGTTAAAAACAGAGGCAGGAAAAAGGGTTGAAGGGAGCAGCCTGCCCCCAGGTTTCCTGTTTTAGGACTAGTTTTTGTCCTGTGGCACAGATAAATTAGGGAGGATTTGAGTTAAAGTTTTGGGAATTAAGGTTCCCTGTCTTTTGGGAGATTGAGCCCTCCTGGCCCTTGGCAAGATGCCATTCTGAGGCTGGGACACGTGGGCTTGGGTAAATATTGGTTAATTCGAGAGCAGTTGGGTTTAGTTTGTGATAAGGTGAGAGATAACAGGGCATTGCTGAGCCAGATCCTTAAGCACAGCTCAAAGCAAACCCTTTGTTGTAGACACTGTAATTACTGCATAAACCCAAAACATTTTAAAAGATCGATTTTGTTTTGGTTAGGGCTCTCTCCTCATTTTTGTTATCTGGGTTCTGCTCGTGCTGCTTCAGCCCTGTTGTGCTTGGCATGATTTAAATGACAAATGTGCCCGAGACTTTAAAATCTAAATATATACTGAGGGTGAGGATGCAAAATGAGACTGGGCCTTGGCTGTCGTCTCTTGGTAAATGCCAGTTGTGCTTGTGATTATTGGCATGGGCATATTGTGCAGTGGGATGAATTTGAGAACCAATGTTACAAATTCCTAGGGAGAACTGAGGTTCAGAAGAGACCTTTGTGGTTTTCTCATCCATGTCCTGCTGAAAGCAGTGGTAGGGCAGAGTGTTTTCCTCTTGGTAGCACCTGCCTGGGGTTCCAGAGCTGGAATGCACCACCCTCCCTGTGGCAGTAGCTCTTCCCTGTGCCATGAGGTGCCGGAGCTGATCCACAGTGATGCCACGAGGGTGGTGCCCAATCCAGCTCCTCCCCGGGGTGTCCTTTAGCTCCTCACCAAGCTGGGGACACTGGTGTCACAAGGCCTTGCTAATGATTAGCTCACCCTGGGCTGTCCCGGGTGGGCGGGGGTGTTTTGCAACAGCTTTGGGGGGTTTTGCTCCCCTCCCACCCCTGCCCTCCCCTTCTTCCACACCTTATCAGTGTCAGAGCCAGTACTCTGGCCTGTGCTGGCTAATCCACGGCCTTGGGATGTTCATAAAGAAAGAAAGTGGAAAGAGGGAGCTCTTATCTCTTCCCATTCCAAAGAGCAAGAGCAATGATCCCGGTATGAAGTCCCAGGAGCCGTGTCCACGTCCGCGCTCCCTGTTATCCCCGTTCTCCGGGTGCTCCGAGGTGCCAGACTTCTCGGGAGAGCTGGGTGGTGAGGGGGACAGCTGTTCTGCCAGGGGCCTGCCCACACCTTCCTCTGCTGGAAATCCAGTAGCCCGAGGAGCAGTGCTGCTAAATCCCGTGGGAGGAGGTGGTGGTGGCTGCGGGGGGGCAGGAGGGGCTGTCCCCTGATGTCCCCATGGCCGTGATGTTGGCACTGATGCCACTGCTGCTCTGGGTCGGGGTGGTCTGTCTCTGTTTTAGGCAACTGCACCAGACGAGCTCGCTGGCCGTGGGGGTGATGGAGGAGTCCTACCAGGACAACCTGGAGTGCACGGACGAGGACATCACGGACAAGGTGAGAGGCTTCCTTTCCTGGCCATGCTCTGCCTGTGCCATCAGGAGACAGCTGATTTTATGGTGGTCCTGCTGGGTTTTTCTGAGATGTTAAGAGATAAGGATTATAGGACAAGATGGGAGCAGGGCAGGAGCACAGGGGAGCTGTCTGCGCTGTCCTGGCAGAGTCAGTGCCTTGCAGTGCTCCCAGATCCACAGGCAGGGTCAGGCTGAAGCTCCTCTGGGTAGGTGGGTGCAGGTGGGACATAGAAAGCCATCGAGGGGATGGAGGATGAGAGCACTCCAGGGATTGCAGAGCTCCTGTGCTGGGTCAGGAGGTGACACTGGAGCCTTCTCCAGGGGTGGTGGCTGTCCCAGCGTGTCAGGAGGAGGGAGGGCTGTTTGCAGGCTGCATTTTCACTTCTCCTTCACAAAACAAGATGTTCTCAAATTCTGCTTTTTGGAGTCAATTCGCCTGATGTGAAACAAGAACTTCCTTTCCTTGGCACACTCTGCTTGTGCCATCAGGAAAAGCTGATTTTGTGCTGGGCCTGCTGGGTTTTAAGGGGATGTTACAAGAAAAGAGTTACAGGATAAGATGGGAGCACAGGAGAGCTTTTGCTTTGAGTACCCCTACCTAAAAATAGGGGAAAGGAGCTGTGGGAAAGAAGGAGAATTAAAGATAGGTGAGTTGGGGCTTGTGTAAATGTCTGCTGTGGTCCTGAAACTCCTTGGAAATGGCTTTTTAATTCTATAATATGAATAGAGAGCTACGTGTGAAAGAGAAATACATGTGTGTGTGGCTGCACTTGGAAATAATTATAACGCACAGAAGGCCTTTTAAAAATAATTAAAAATCAAACATTTTTCCAAGCCTAAAAATTGAAAAAAATACTCATATTCCCTAAGGCAGTTAACTTGGGAAACCATGAATGTAGTGCTGGGAAAGGCCTTGGTCTCTGCATGGTTTTTTTAATATTCACACGTCTCTTGCCCTTCTCTGACAGCGGTGGTTTGGGTTTTGCAGATGTGTTCCTAGTTGCCTCTCCTCCATGATTGTTTTGTATGGGTGTAACTGGGATTTGAGTGAATAAAATGCAAATACAGCTGGAATAAAGCCTGCATAGGTACAGGGAGAAAACCCCTCACCTCTGATCCTTCCCCACCATCTGGCATTGACCATTCCTATGTGACTTTATTTATCTGTAAATCCAGTGTTTCGGTCCTGTTCCAGGCAGGATGCAGCAGAGCTCTGGAGATCCCTCTAGGCTCCATTTAGGATGCCATCAGGAAAGGGTTGAAGAAAGGAAAGAATGAAGTGTTTGGCCCTGTACTGGTACATGGGAGACATCAAAACATGGGTGGAAAAGGATGTTTTATAAGGATGCTTTAGATCAGGGCACGGCTGCCCCATTCCTGTGGCAACCCTCCGTTTTTGAGGATGGTTCTGGGAGCTGCTCTGGGTTCAAGGAGGCCCATCCCAGCGGGTTCAGGGCTGGGTGGCTGATCCTCCCTGTCCCTCCCCACAGGTGGTGTTCCTGGAGAAGCGGGTGACGGAGCTGGAGAAGGACACGGCTGCCAACGGGGAGCAGCACAGCCGCCTCCGGCAGGAGAACCTGCAGCTGGTGCACAGGTGAGAGCCTGGCAGAGCATCACCTGGAGAGCCCCTGCCCATCCCTGTCCTGCTGCATCCATCCTAAATCCAGAGCACAGCCCTGCTAGGAAGATAACTGACTCTATCCCAGCTGAAAGCAGGACACAGTGCCTTTTAGATTTTATATAGATACGTTTTATGTGCTTCCCCAGCCCATATGTCTGTCCTTAAAGGTCTCTGGAGCTCCAGGATTTGGCTTTTGGCTTTTTTTATACATGGCTTTTAGTGACCTGAAGCTGTGTCAGGGCAGGGTCAGGTTGGATCTCAGGGAAAGGTTCTTCCCCCAGAGGCTGGTTGGGCACTGACCAGGCTCCCCAGGGCAGTGGGCACAGCCCCAAGGCTGCCAGAGCTCCAGGAGGGTTTGGATGATCCTCTCAGGGACTGGGTGGGATTGTTGGGGTGCCTGTGCAGGGCCAGGAGTTGAACTCAATGATCCTTCTGTGTCCCTTTCATCTCAGGATACTCTATTTTTGTGTTTATTTTTTCATTATATGTTTATCTGTTTATTTATACATTACTGTATAAAATATGCTTTCCTGCCCCATTTGTCCCTCCCAAAAGGTTTCTGGAGCTCCAGGGGCTTGGCTTTTTTATACATGGGACGCTCCAGAAAACCACAGGGAAGTCGTGCTGCTTGGAAGGCTTCCCATTCCAGGAGGACACACACTTCATCTTCTTTCTGCAGACTCTTTCTGGCCCTTATTTCACCCAGTAGCTCTGGGTGGGAGGCACAGCTGAGTTGCTACAACCCATCTCCACCCTCCCCACAGCCAGCCCTGATCCCACTGCTGCCAGATCCTGGCAGGGGTGCAGCCCTTTGGATCCCACATGATGTAATATCTGTCTGTACTAATCTCCCAGGCCCCTCTCTCCCAGGGTGTATTTACCCTGGGCAGATAAACCCAGCTGGAGTTTATCTATAGGGCTCTAAGGCTGTTAAATAACAGTCGTGTCAGGGATCTGAGGGATCCAAACAAAGGTTTTCCTAAGCCCTGATAAACTTTGGAGTGAGGGAAATGTTTTCACTAGAGCAGCTTGGCCCAAAAATGCCAATTTTCTCTTGAGTGGAGTAAAGTCCTGACTGTGCTCCCTGGTGGGGAGGAGTTGGTTCATCTGGGAAAAGCCTTCACCTGGACAAAGCCTTTGCATAAACTCCAGCTCCTTGCCTCATCCCTGGAAGTGTTCAAGGCCAGGTTGGATGGGGCTCTGAGCAGCCTGGCCTAGTGGAGACAGGCTGGGAGAGCTGGGGGGGTTCACCTGGAGAAGAGAAGGCTCCAGGGAGACCTGAGAGCCCCTTGCAGGGCCTAAAGGGGCTCCAGGAGAGCTGGAGAGGGACTTGGGACAAGGGCTGGAGGGACAGGACAAGGGGGAATAGCTTCCCACTGCCAGAGGGCAGGATTAGGTGGGATATTGGGAAGGAATTCTTCCCTGTGAGGGTGGTGAGGCCCTGGCACAGGTTGTCCAGAGAAGCTGTGGCTGCCCCATCCCTGGAAGTGTCCAAGGCCAGGTTGGATGGGGCTTGGAGCAACCTGGTCTAGTGGAAGGTATCTCTGCCCATGGCAGGGGGTGGGATTGGATGATCTTTAAGGTCCTTCCAACCCAAACCATTCCATAATTCTGTATTATTGCAGTTCTGGTGGCCCACAGGGAATGTTGACCTGCAGAACCTGTATTTTTTTGTTGGAGACATGAAAGAGTGAGAAGAAGGAGGGTTGGGGCTGTTGTCGTTTCTTACCTGGGTGATGAGATCACTTCATGCCAGAAACAGCTGAAGGAGGATTTCTCTGCCATGGCCACTACAGGTGGAACCACAACCTTGGGTCTTATTTGTGGATTAGATGATCTGAAAGATCTTTTCCAACCTCAATGACTCCATGAGATTCTGATTGAATAGCTTGCTCAGGGTGACCCACAGGTTGTGGGTTACAGGATGATTGTGCTTCCTCCCTCACTTCCCCCTTTAAAGGATTCTGATGCAGCCTGGGGACTTAAAAAACTAGTCAGAGACACACCAGCAGACAACCTGGCTTGTTTTATTTTCTTTGCCTGTTTTGTTCAGCATTTGGGTCGTTGGGGGTTTCCTGGACTGTCCCACTGCATCTGCTGGGAGGGAGTGAAGCTGTTGGAGTGAAGCTGTTGGAGATGGTGATCGGTGTATTTTCCCTGAAATCTTGCTGTATTTCAGAATCTGCTTCTCCCAGCTCATCTGTGGGGTGGGAAAGGGCTGGGAAAAGAGCCTGGTCCCTCCCTTGGGATGGCAGTGGGCCCAAGGAATGCCTAATCCTCTCTTTCTCCTTTCTGCAGAGCAAATGCTCTTGAGGAACAGCTGAAGGAGCAGGAGCTGAGGGCTGACCAGACCCTCCTGGAGGAGATCAAGAAGCAGAGGGAGCTGCTCAGCAAAATGGAGAGGGAGAAGAGCATCGAGATCGAGAACCTGCAGGCCAGGTGGGGCTGGGCAGGGCTGGGTGGGGGCAGGTCCCCTGGACCCCCAGGTACACACTGGAATCAGTGTACAGGCCTTTGGGGGGACAAGGTGAGGTGGACTGTGAGTTTAGGTTGGTTCAAGGTGTAACTGAAGTCATTACAAACCCTGAATTTTGTCTATTTTTACCTTTGTTCCAAAATCAAGCTCCTCCATGGACCTCGTCATGGATTCTTTATTTGAATTTCCCTGCTGCAGTTTAAATTTAGCTCTTGTCCTCTATCCATGTACCTGCCCACAGCATGTGAGGAGGGGGGTTGTTAGTGCTTGTTCCCATAAGTGACTCCTGGAGGTACATTTGATGCACAGATATTTTACACCTTGATGGAAACAGGCAGGGAAAGAATTGTCCCAACAGACAGAGTGTCCCAGCCAGGGTGCTTCATGCTGCCTGTTGGATTCCAAAGGAAATAGTGATGTGAGAGAGGTTTCAGTTATTTAACAGATTTTTTTTTCAGCTTTTCCAGAATGCTTTGCTGTTCAGCCCCTGCAGTCAACGAAAGATGAAGACAGTGGAGTTTTTTAACCAGTCACCATTACATGGACATTCCTTTTCCTGGGACTGTGAACCCAAAACCCTCTCTCAACCCTGATATCTCTGTGCTGAGGCTTGTCCAGGCACTGATAAAGCCCTTGGGACAAGGAATAGCATTGGAGCTGATAGAGAAGGGCATGACATTGGCCAACAGGCTTGTCAGGATCACATGGGTGTCCCTCTCTTTCCCCTTAGAGCAGAAATAATGGAATTCTCAGGGTTTGCTTTGAACAGATCCTGGTTTAATATTCCTGGTGGTGTTTTCCCTGTGTCTCCCCCCCGTGGGATGCTGGGTGGGTGTCTCACAGCTGGTTCCCATGGCAGGCTGCAGCAGCTGGATGATGAGAACAGTGAGCTGAGGTCCTGTGTGCCCTGTCTGAGAGCCAACATCGAGAGGCTGGAGGAGGTGAGGCCCAGGGGGTGCCCAGGATGGGCTGGGGATCTGGGTTTGGGATGAAATTCTCATTTCCATGACCATGAGATCCATCTGATGTAACAAACAAACCAGCTACTTCCAGTCCCTGCAGACCCTGCTCTGGACCAGCACTATCCCAGACCACTGTCTGTGCAGGCTCCCACTGTTTAGCTTGGAAGCTGGGAATAAAACCCCTAATTAATCTCTCTGTGTCAGTGGCTGCTCATGAGGGGACTCATGCCCTCTTGTGGAAGCTTGTCCCTATACCTGTCCCCTTTCCTGTGGCTCCAGTCCACTGCAGGGGAGGAGGAGGAGCAGATGCTTCATCTCCATATCCTGGGCTTTGCAAGTTGAACCTTCAAAGATCTGTGACATCTCCCAGACTTTCCTCCCTCCCACCCTGCTCAGGGACCAAGGTCATGCAGATGCTGGTGGGAGTGGGATGGGAGGCTTCCTGAGGCATCACAGCCCACGGATGGACAAGATCCTCATTTTGGGAGATAACGTGGGTTGTGGATGTGACGTCTGTACAGAGACTACATTTTGTTTCTGCCAAGCTTGTGGCAGAATTAAGGTTAAAATGGAAGCGAAATCAAACTTCCCTGCCCAGTTGAAGGGTCTGGAGGATTTTATCATGTTTAATCCCATGGGAGAGTGCTGCAGCTCCATCCCTCCTGACCTGGCCACCATGAAGCAGTCTTCATCTACCAGCACCTTGTGAGCACAGTTGAGGCTGGGGGCAGGAAAATTCTGTGGCTCTGAGGACAAATTCCTTGCCTTGGTTTTCTTTCAGCCATGGGAAGTTGGTTTTGATCCATAATCTCCCTGCAGAGATGCTCTTCTCCACAGTTAATGGGATTAAGGAGAAGCAAGAGGTGCAATTGCTGCCCCTTTCTGCCAAGGAGAAGCCCAGCTCATGAGCAGCTGCTTGTCCAGTGCCCCAAATCAGGATTTTGTTGTCAGTGTTCCTTTTCCTGCTGGTGTGTGCCTTTGGTGCTTTGCTCCATGGACCAGGACACCCCAAACCCAGCAGCTGGAGCTGCCCCATAGAGCTGCTCCTCACCCCTTTGTGCCATGGGCCATCTATCAGCAGCACTGGGTGGGGTCTTGGGGTATTTTGGGATTTCTGAAAGCCAAAACCTTTCCCATGAGGCTGGAAACCATGAGCCCAGGGAGGAGGCAGTGAGCTGGTCACAGGCAGAAGGTGCTGCTGTACAGGGCTGTTGGCATCTTTACCTGCATCCCAAACCTTCAGGCAAGGCTTTGACAATAAGAAGGGGACAGAGCTGGGCTGTGTGTTTTACATCCTGGCTTGAACTGGTTCTGTTCCTTCTTGGATCAGCCCCCAGTTAAAACCTTTCACATCTGAAACCGAGAACGAGCAAAGGGAGGCAAAGATCTCGGGTCTGTGGCTTTTCTGAAATGCAAACTGAAGGAACCTTATGATTTAATGTCTCTCCTTGGCCTGGAGCCCCTGTGCTGGCCCCAGTCCCTCCCAGCCTGTCCCACGCCAGCATCACACTTCCCAGAAAATGGCACAAGTGTGGATATTCCTGTGGATTTGTTCTGGACTCATCTCACACTGCCTCTCTCAGTGCTATTTTGGTGTGTGGCTGCCGAAGCTCTCAGGCTCCAGAGCCCTCAGCAAATGAAATCCCAGCAGGCAGAGCATCCTTGTCCATCAGGAGAGGATCCTTCCCTGCAGAGCTCAGCATGTGCTGCACTCCTGAGTGAGTGGGAAGAGCCCTGGCAGTGCCGAGCAGAGCCAAACCCTGTCACTGGTGCCTTTTGTGTCATTACAGGAGAAGCAGAAGCTGCTGGATGAGATTGAAGACCTCACTGTGCAGCTCACTGAGGAGCAGGAGAAAAAGAGGAAGATGGGGGACAAGCTGAGTCAGGAGAGGCACCAGTTCCAGAAGGAGAAGGAGTCGACACAGGAGGTGAGTAGAGTCTCTGCCTGCCAGAGCCCTGCCCTGCTAGTCACCCAAATTAGGGCTGTGTGGGAAAGTTGGCCTTGGCAGCCTCTCCAGAACAGGTATGATGGGAGCCCTTGGTGCTGCCTGGGCAGAAGAAGGTCGTTCAGCAGCTGAACTGCATCACATTGGTCACTTCTGCCTGTGTTAAAATTCATCCAAATTTTAACACCATATCTGCAAAGGGGGGCTGTGCCACCATGGCCCCTTCCTTTCCTGCCTGGAAGGAGTGGTGGCACAAGGACAGTGACAATGGCACATGGAGCCAGCAGGCAGGAGGAGAGGGGTGTGGGGCTGCTGGGGTGAGAGCTGCCAGCTCCTGAGTGCCTGGGAGCAGGATCACAGCCCCCCAGTCCTTCCATCATCTGTAGTAGGGTAGTACTGGTAATTCCAGCTGGAGGCTCAAGCGGGGTTTGGTGGCAGGAAAGGAGCTTTGGGCCTCAAAGTGGAAATTACTGTCCCTGTGGTGACACTGAGAGCACTGTGGTGAGCTGGGGACTCAATGCTGGGGCAGGAGGGAGATGTCTGAGGAGATGCCCACATTGCTGAGAGGTCTGTGCTGCTGCAGACCCCAAACCAGCATCTCTGGGGCTCCATCAGGGTCATTCCAGGTCTGTGCTCATGTATTTAAATAGCTCCCCATCTCCTTCTTGCTGGAGGCATCAGGGAAGAAGGGGCCACCATGTGTCCCCTAGAAAGGGACTTAATCATAGAATCATGGAATGGTTTCGGTTGGAAGGGACCTTAAAGCTCATCCTTAAAGCTCAGCCCTGCCATGGGCAGGGACACCTTCCACTAGCCCAGGTTGCTCCAAGCCCTGTCCAACCTGGCCTTGAACCCTTCCAGGGATGGGGCAGCCACTGCTCTTTACGACGACCCTGCTGCAGCCATAGATGGGGCTGTTCCCAGCCAGGGACAGCCCATCTGTCACACCAGCCATGACCAGAGGGTGCTGCTGGGTTTTCAGGGGCTGTGGCACTCACTTGTCCCCTTCCCTTGCTCTGCAGCTCATTGAGGACCTCAGGAAGCAGCTTGAGCACCTGCAGCTCTTCAAGCTGGAGGCGGAGCAGCGGCGAGGCCGGAGCAGCAGCCTGGGGCTGCAGGAGTACAACAGCAGGACACGGGAGACGGAGCTGGAGCAAGAGATCAAACAGCTGAAGCAGGTGGGAAAGGCTGGGCAGGGAGGGGAGTGATTTCCTGGCACCAAGGAGGGGTCAGCAGGATCTGGGGGCTCCCTCAGATGGAGTGGATCCAAGAGCCCACTGCTTTCTTGCTCTTCTCTCCTGGGACAGGGAGGTTGGCTCCTTTTTCTGAGGGGCAGCATGTACACTCAGGAACCCTTCTCTCTGCTGTGCCCCCTGAATCTTCCCATCTCGTGATTGCAGAGGTTGTCCAGTCAGGTGGCCCTGTGCTGTTGGCAGTGTTGTGTGAGCTGTGTTAGGATGGAAACTCCTGCATTCCCAGGCTGGAGGAGCTCTGAGGGCACCAGGTGCTTCAGCGTCTGATTTGTCTCTGTGAACAGGATAACAGGAACCTGAAGGAGCAGAATGATGAACTGAATGGGCAGATCATTAACCTGAGCATCCAGGGAGCCAAGAACCTCTTCTCAGCCTCCTTCTCGGAATCCCTGGCAGCAGAGATCAGCTCTGTCTCCAGAGATGAGGTATGTGCCATGAAGTGCTGCTGCCCTCACACTGCACCTTCCCGGGCTGGCTGGGGCATTCCCTGTGCCCTCAGCCTGAGAGGGCCTGGGAGGAGCTGATGTACCCTGTCTGTGGTCTAGCTCACTCCCAAAGCTCACCTGAAAGATGGCAAGAGCAAAGAAGTCCCCACACAACTCTTTGCAGAACTTGCAGGACTTAACCTGCCTCCCAGCTCTCCTTCCTGGGAACAGGGAACCTACTCCCTGCCAATTTGCTGATACTGGCAGCTCTGCCTTGCCTGCCTCATGACAGCCTTCCCCTTCCCAGGACAGACCAGCCACCACAGGGTGTGTCTGTCTGTCTGGAGCTGTCTTAAATCCCCTAGGAGCCAGGGCATCCACCCTGGAGATCCTGACTTCTCTGGATGTGTCCTCCCTGTACCCCAGACTCTGGTGGCCCTGCTTATGAGACTCCAAGAAGTGGGGAAACACACTAGGATATTTTGGGGGTCCAGTGGAGTTGTGATGCTCTCTGCTTTGTTCAGGCTCCTGACTGGCTGAGAGGAAGGACAAGAGCGAGCAGAACCAGTTTTTCCTATGCCCTTAATGGTCAGGAATATCCCAGGCCACAGTGAAGAAGAGGGAAACATCCATGGGTGCACAGAGCCACGGGAAGCCCTGGGCAGTGTCAGGCAGTGACCTCTCCCTCCCTTTCTCCCTCGTTTGCAGCTCATGGAAGCAATCCAAAAGCAAGAGGAGATCAACTTCCGCCTGCAGGATTACATCGACAGGATCATCGTGGCCATCATGGAGACAAACCCCTCCATCCTGGAAGTCAAGTAAGGGCGGCCACCAACCGCCAGCTGCGCGCTCGTCATGTGGGTTTGGTGCTCTGAGAGGATGAAGAGGGACTCCAAATGTCTTTGCTCTTGATGAAGGCACAAGGAAGCAACAGGTCGGGGGGTGAATGAGCCACGGACCAGGGAAAAGGAAAACCAGCAGCCAGGCTTTGTTGTCTTACTCCGTTATTTTGAAGCCCTTCTGGTTTTTTGGAGGGCTGAAAGGGAACCTGGAGAAGGAACACAGGCAACGCACACCTGGAGGAAGCACCTGTGGCGCTGGGAACTGTCCTGCCAGGCGTCGGACCCTCTGGCACGCGGGGCACGAGCAGGAGCTTGCCACGTGCAGGGTGTGAGGAGAGGGGTTCTCTGAGCTGCGGGATGACGGGATGGAGACGGGAGCGGCAGCGCTGACTTTCCCTCGCTGCCCTGTCCTACTGTGCCAAAGTGTCCCTGACACACTCACTCGCTGGGGCAGAGCTGGGAACGGGGGAAGTGTGTCCCAGACTTGCAGAGGGTTGGGGTTTGGGTTTGTTCTGTTTTATTTTTAATTAACTTAATGCAAATGTCCTCATCTGGCTGGCGCAGCCCATCCTTGCCCTGCTGCTCCTGCTGGGCCAGGGTGCACGCAGAGCCCTCACTGCTGGCAGGAGCAGCCCTGGGAGCGGCCGCTCTGGGCACAGGGTGTGAGTGCACTTTGTCACCTGCCTCCTTATTTATTTTTGCTGTCTGTGGCTCAGTCCCGTCGGGAGGGCTTGGACTCCCAGCTCCAATCCCTGCTCCCCAGTCCTGGCCCTTCTGCCACAGAGTCCGTGGGTGCCCGTGGAGCCGAGGTGGCTCCGGGGGGAGCAGCCTCTTGTCCCCAGCTGGAGACAGACACACAGGTGCTGTCTGTCCATCCCACAGGCACCTGGGGAAGGCTACAGCTCTTCACCCCACACTGGAGGCTGGACCTGGCCACCTCCCCTTGTCCTTGTGGGGACACGCAGCACTTTGGGATCTGCAGGAGAGGCCCGAGCTCCCCACATCGCTTCCCAGAGTCCCTGGCCTGGGGACAGTGGCTGTGCCATTCCCACCCGGAGCAGGGCTCTGCTGGTGATAGCTGCAGTCCTGGAGGGGAGCTCGCTCAGGCCGCCTTTCCCCGCTGTTTCCCTGAGCTGGGGCAGGGGACGGAACAGCCGCGCTCATTCCTCATCCCTGGCATCAGCCTGGGCTGGAATCTCAGTGCCACTGGGGAGAGGAGACAGAGAACACCACAGCAGCTCCCTGGGAAACAAAAGCCATGTTTACACCAGACAGCTCTGGGCTTGCTGGCACAAGTGGCCGTGGCGCGGCGTGACCCCGGAGCAGCCACTGAACCACCCTGCTCCTCTCCAGCTCCTGGGAGGAGACAGCCAGCGGAATCCCAGGGATCCGGCTTCATCCAGCGGTTCTTTTTCCTGCCTGTCAGGTTTTAGGAATGCCAGAGTGGCCTGGAAGCAGAAGCCACAGCGATCCCAGGGGAGGGGGTTCCTGCTCCTCGCCAAACCCCTTTCAGCACCTCCTGGCTGGCAGAGCCCTCTCGGGGTGACCCTGCCCGGGGGACGTGGCTGCTGCCACAGCCTTACCTGGAGGAACCGGCGAGCCACGACCACGGCACCTCGGGGTGCTCAGCCCCCACGGCCTCGGGAGAGGTGCAGTGGGGCCGGGGTGAGCCCTGAACCCCGGGGCGGCTCCTGCACCCCTGGGACTCCCAGGCACCCACTCCCTCCCTCCCTGCCCCGAGTCCACGGGAAGAAGCCACGTAATGTACATTTCCAGAGAAGCTTTGGGTGTAAATCAGTGTATACTTGGAGAGGGAAAATTTTTCTATCTTGTAGAGTAGGTATTTTTATAGAATGAAGGTTGATCCATTTTTTTAATACTTTAAAAGAGGAGAGAAATGTATCTGTGTATACACAAAAGCATATATATATATATATATGTATAAATATATAAATATCGGAGATCTGCCTTTCTTGACTTGGGATCCTGGATCCCCAGGTCTCAAACAATTGTGATTTTTTTTCCTGTCGCTCTCACAGAGGTACTGTAACTGTAAATAAGCACCAGGAAAAAGTTTTAAGCAAACAATAAGCACTGACTTGCACATTCACCATGCTTTAAAAGCCCTATGGAGAGAAAAAACAACAAAACGAAACAAAAACTGTACATCTTAAAAATGTTCCTCTTTCCCCATCGGTATGTGAAGGAAATCCCCCCAGAAAAGAGGCAAAAACAGTATTGTCTTAAATGATGTATCAATTCTTGTCGGATTAAAAGCTGTTACTATTCCTGCCCAGAGACTTTTTTTACACAGGGATGGGGTGGATTGAAGCATCCTGAGTGTCCAAGTGCTGGATCTCCAGTGGGGGTGGATGGAGTGGAAATGCTCCTGCACTACGTGTGCCCTGATTTTGGGAGGATGAGGATGGGGAGGGCTGGGCCTGGCTGGAGTGCCCTGATTTTGGGAGGATGAGGATGGGGAAGGCTGGGCTTGGCTGGAGTGCCCTGATTTTGGGAGGATGAGGATGGGGAAGGCTGGGCTTGGCTGGCTCTGGAGGGGTTCAAGATCAGAGGGAGCCAAAATCTTTCCCCAGCCCAGCTGTGCATGGGAATGGGGGCATTCTCCCTTCACCTTCCTGGAGGGTCCACATGGGATGAGGGACTTGTGGAGCTGATCCTGCTGCCCAGGGATTGGGCAGGCTGAGACAGAGACACACATGGGGGCTGCTCCAGGCAGGAACACAGAGCTTTCCCTTCTACACCGGGAAAAACCCCTCAGAGCACTCAACTGTTCTGAGCTGCTCCAAAAATCCCTTAAACACTCTCTCCCACCCTGTTAAGCTGCTCCACACCCCTTTAAGCCTTCCCCCACCCCCTCCCCGCCCCTATAAGCCACCCCCAAAGGGCCTGAACGTGCAAAATTCCCTCTCGGCTCCTGCCGTGCCTCCGGATAGCTCCAGCCTGTTCCTCTGAACTCCTCCGAGCAGCCCTGGAGCTGCTGCAAAGAGCTCCAAGGGCCTCTGTGCTGGGGACTGGCTCTGACACACCCTGAGTGCTCTGAAACCCCCCAAATTGTTTCAAACTGCTCCACACTGCTCTGAGCAGCACCAAGGCTACAAAACGTCCCTGAGCTGCCCTAAACCAACCCAGAGCTGCTCCAGAACATCCCAAAGCTGCCTTTTAAACATCCTGGAGCTGCCCTAAAACATGCCCTGAGATGCTCTAGAATGTCCCTTGAGTTGCTCCAAAACATCCCAGAGCAGCTGTAAAACACCCCAGAGGTGCTTTGAAGTGTCCCTGAGCTGCTCTAAAACATCCCTGAGCACCTCTAAAGCACTTCTGAGCATCTCTAAAGAACCTCTGTACCACTCCAAACTGCTCTACACCCTCCAAGGAGCTCTAGTGTGCACCAAAGATTTCCCTAAATAAAACATCCTTAAAAAAAATTCCTCTAAAATCTCAACCTCCAACAACTTGAAGGTGCTCTAGAAATGGGATAATTAAATAGCTCTGGTAGTATCTGTGCTGTGGAAGGACAGAGCTCTGGGCAGCATTGAACCACTTGAATTGCTCAAAGAGCTCTCATGCTCCTCAAACCAGTCCTAAAAGGCCCCAAACTGCCTCGAAGTAGCACTTGAAGTCCTCTAAACTCTTCTAAAACTCCTTGAAATAGCTCAAAATGGATCACAGAAAAGGTCTGGTGGCAGCTCTGAAGCACTCCACGCCTCCTCTGTGTGGTTGTGAAACACTTTGAGTGCTCCAACACCCCCCAAAAGGCCCCTGAAGCCCCTCCAGGCCTTCTCCATGCACCTCTCAACAGCATTAAAACTTTTCAGTAACACCTCTAAACTTCTCAGTTTGAAACCACCCTAAAGCCCCTCTGAACAACACCAGAGGGGCACAAGCAACACTGAAACAGCTCCAAAGCTGCTCAAAACATCAAAAAATACTCATAGCTGCTCCAAAGTGTTCCAGCTCTTCTTTGCCTCCTCTGAAAAAGGGTTTGAACAGCTTGAAACCTCTCCAGCCTCTTCAAAACTGCTCCAGAAAAGTCCTAAGGCTCCAAAGGTCTCTGCATCCTTCAGAACAGCTCCAGAGCTGGTTCCAGCCCAGCTCCTGCCACACTCCAGCCCTTCCACCCAGCTCAGTGGGCTCAGCACTCCAACACACCCCCAGTGCTGGGGCAGTTCTGGGCCCCTCACAACAAGAAAGACATGGAGGGGCTGGAGCGTGTCCAGGGAAGGGAACGGAGCTGGAGCAGCAGGAGCAGCTGAGAGAGCTGGGGGGGCTCAGCCTGGAGAAAAGGAGGCTCAGGGGGGACCTTCTGGCTCTGCAACTCTGACAGGAGGGGGAAGCTGGAGGGGAGTCAGGCTCTGCTCCCAGGGAACAAGGGACAGGAGGAGAGGAAACGGCCTCCAATTGTGCCAGGGGAGATTTAAATTGGATATTGGGAAAATTTCTTCACAGAAATGGTTGTCAGGCCCTGGCACAGCTGCCCGGGGCAGAGGTGGAGTCGCCATCCCTGGAGGGATTTAAAAGCCGTGTGGATGTGGCACCCAGGGACATGGGTTAGTGATGGCCTTGGTAGTGCTGGAGGATGGTTGGATACGATGATCTCAGGGACTTTTCCAACCTAAATGATCCTGTGATTCTGTGAGCACCTTCAAATGCTCCAAAAGCCTGGACATGACCAAGGCCACTACAGCCCTGTCCCACGTTCCCTGGTCATGTTCTGTGTCTCTACAGCAGGATCTGGCAGGACCCCATGGCCATGTCCTGGCTGTGCCCCCTGCCCTGTCCAGCACAGGAATGTGCTCCATGGTGCTCCAGCTGCTGGGTGTTCCCTGCAGGGTGGTGAGGGCAGAGCTTTGCTGCAGGACTCTGTTTGGAGAAGGGATTTCCAGCTCCTTCCTCTTTCCACATCTGCTGCCGATTCCCTCCTGGGATGGGGCTGGGACAGAGTTGACCCTTGGCAGCCGGGCTGGGAGGGATGATGCCCCCCACTCTGGGCTAAGGGGGCAGCCCCAGGGCAGCCTCTCACCCCGAGGTACTGCCTGAGTCACCGTGTGGGCAGGAGTGGGGTCCCCTGCAGCTGGTCCTCAGGATGCTCCAGGAGTTCCAGCATAGGACACAACCCCTGGAAGGTACAGCATCACACCAGAGGCTGGTGACACTCCAACAGACCCCCCCCACGCCCAGCCGGGAGGCAGTGACAGGCAGCCTGCTCCAACCCATCTTCCTCCTCTTGCTCCAGGACGGAAATTCCTGGGGGAGCAGAACTTGTGGAGCACACACACCCCCCCGGGATCCACAGCCTGCCTGGGACCTCCCTGCCCCAGCCTGCCCAGAACCTCCACCCCAACTGCCTGGAACTTCCCTAGCCTGGCCAGCCCCCCGTTACAGCCTCCCTGCCTGGGACCCCCAGCCTTCCCGGGGACCCCCAGCCTGGGGCTGCAGCATCCCAGTGCCCCGGGATGGGGGTGGGGGCGGCAGGGCCGCCGGAGCTCCGGGAGCCGGGCTGGGCGAGGCGGGGGGGTCTCGGGCCGGGGCGGGGGCGCAGGCGGGACCTCCCCCCTCCCTTTCTCTTCCCCTCCCCTCCCCCGGCCGGTCCCCTCCTCCTTCCCCTCCCGCACAGGGCAGCCGGCGCCGGCCCGTCCCGTCCCGGGGCTCGGTGGGCTCCGCTCCGCTCCCCCGGCGCTGCCCCCACCCAATGCGGGTGTCCCGGGTGGGCGGCAGCCCCCGGCCCCCCCCGCCCCGCCATGGCCCGGCTCTCCGTCAAGGACCACCTGGACGGGATCCTTTCCGACTTCGAAGGTGCGGCCGGGGCTGCGAGAGTGCGCGGGGGGGATCCCCCTCGGGGCTGGGGGTCGTGGGAGGAAGGGGGGATGCCCCCCCGGAGGGGAGGATGCTGCTGGATGGGCCTCTTGGGGGGCTGTAGTGCTCCCCCGAGGGCTGAGCATCGTGGGGGGCTGCGCCCCCCCCCGCGCGGAGGCTGGTTGTGGGGAGGATGCTGCTGGCTGGGAGTTTTAGGGGGGCCGCAGTGCCCCCCCTGGGGGTGAGCAGCGTGCGCTGGGTATCGCTCCGGGGGAGATGCTGCTGGGCTGAGGGTCTGGGGGGGCTGAGCATGGCGGGGGCTGCGCTTCCCCCCGGGAGCTGAATGTGGAGGGGGAGGGTAATACCTGCCGGGGGCTCCGCATCACCGGGAAACGAGAGGTCCCCCCCAGACTGGGCATCGTGGGGGGCTGAGCGCCCTCCTTGGGGGCTGAGTATCGGGGGGTGGTGCTGAGCTGGGCGTCTTGTGGGTGCTGAGCATCGTGGAGAGACGGGATCCCCCACGGACTTCGGGGGGGGGCTTGTTCTCCTCTCCCCCCGCCCGGGGGCTGCGTGTGGTGGGTGCGTGGGTGCTCTCGGGGGGTGCGACCGTGGGGTGGGCAAGGGAGAGGCTACCAAGCGCTGCAGGGAGGGTGGGGGAGGTGTGTGTGGACCCCCCCGTGTCCGCGTGGGTGCGGGTGCGCGCTCCCCGTGTGTGCGCGCTCCCACCCTCGGGCCGGGGGCTGCGGGGGGGCCGGGCCGGGGGCGGGCGGCGAAACCCGACCCTGGGGCTGCTGCTGCCCTCGCCGGGGAGGAATGTGTGCACCTACCCCGAGCATCTTAACCCCACCACTGCCGGCTGACACCCCCTCAATCTCTGCCAGTACCCCAAAATTCCCCGTCATCTCCCCCAAACTCCCTGCCATCCCTCAAAGACCCCTGCTAAATCCCTAAATCTCCTGCCACCTCCTCTTCACCTCCCAACATCCCCCAGAGGCCCCTGCCACCCTGCTTTCTCTCCCTACCACCCTACACACCTCCTGCCACCCTTCGACCCCCCTGCCACCTCCCACCCTCCCACCTTTTCCTGCATCCCCCCCACTGCTCCCCCCTTCCCTGGCTGTCAGGGACACGATCTGGGATCTGGGTGAGGATGGGTCAGGGGCCAGGGGCATGTTTGGGGTGCCCCAGGCAGTGCCAAAGCAGAGAGATGGATTGGGGAGGGGGTCGCCGGCCCTATGACCCCGTGGCCCCAGCAGCCCGGCCGGTGGGGCCGGGCGGGACTGGCCACAGAAATACCTGCCCTGGGGAGAGCTGTGATTAGCAGCACCCACAGCCCGGCCTCTGACCCCTGCCCTGCCCCGGGCACGGGGGGAGCTGGGGAGGGGATGGGACCCCCACAGCCCCGCTGCCTCCCACACCACGGCCAAGCCGTGGGGCCGAGGAAGAGGAGGGCGAGGGCGGCCCGGTGCCAGCGGGCGCTGTGCTGGGGCAGGTTGGCACACGTGCCAGTGCCAGGGGGATGCAGGGGTGCAGTGCGGGCCCCCCAACCCTCCCTGGAGGGAGGCAGCCACCCGCCGCTTGGCAGAGGGGGAGAGGAAGGCTGGGGGGGGCCTGGGCCCCCCGCGCTCCCCCCGGGGCCACGGGACCGGCTGCCGGCACCGCACTGTGCTGCTCTGGCAGCGCCGGCAGGAGCGCGGCTCGGGGGGGCCCGTGCCGGGGCTGGAGGGAGGGGGCAGCTGCACAGTGGGGTCTTCACGGGGGTCAGACCTGGGGAGAGAGGGTCCCCACCTCTGAGGCTTTGCACTGGAGCCAGGCCCTGTGACACCCACGTTGAGGTTGGAGGATCCGTGTGGGGGGCACGTTCGCACCCCAGGGCCGTGCCGTGGGCTCATGGCTGCTGTGAAGCCGCATGGGAGGCAGAGCTGTGTGGTGATAGCTCTGCCTGCCTGCCATCAGTAGGCTTCAGGGTTAACGCCCTGTAAAGGGCAGGAATCCTTCCCATCCCGACTGTTGGATGGATGCAGGGGGAGAGGGTCGGGCGGGGATCTGGTTACTCGGCCAGATCCCTTACAGGGGGAATAAAGCGGGCAGTGTGTGTGAGGGCAGCCGGAGGCACGGCCACCCGGGCGAGATAAAAGTGGGAACAATGATAAAACCCGGGACAATGCAGCAGGGCTGGGAGGGAGCTGACTGAGGGTGGGGTCCTGGGTGGGACCAGCTCACGAGCGAGGGGCACCTGCGGGTGCTGGAGGGACTTACATGGGGCTGGGGATGGGGCAGAGATTAGTGGGTGCCATCGGATGCCACTCTCATGCCATCATCTCTCTGCCCACAGCACTCAAGAAGTCGTTTGAGGCAGAGGATGGGGATGAGGCGCCCGGCTCCCCACTGGTGTTGCCGCTGTCCTCGGGCACCGGCGAGAACCAGCAGCCGCTGCAGCCCAGCCACCCCCCCTGCTCGGGCACCGCCGCCGGCCCCAGCCCAGCGCCCAGCCCCGTGCTGCGGACCCGGCTCAGTGCCAGCCGTGCCACTGGCCGAGCCAACGGCACTGCCGGCACCAGCATCGCCCGCACCGCCTCCTTCCAGACCCGCCAGGCCTCTGCCACGGGGCCAGGAAGCGATGGCGAGAGCCTGCGCAGCTCATCCTCCAGCCTGGAGAGCCCTGCACCCACCAGGCCCCTCCTGCCACCAGGCACCCCCCCAGCCACCAGCCCTGGCCTGAAGAAGGTCCCATCCCATGGAAGCGTTTTCCCAGGGGTGCTGGATCACCCTCTGTGTGGGGCCGCCGCCAGCCATGGCTCACTGCCAGCGCTGGACCTGCACATCGCCGAGGAGCCAGGGACCCCCGTGCCGGACCCCTCACCATGGGGCACCCAGAGCCCTGCGCCCCAGCCTCGCACCCACCAGCCTTCCTCCTCCTCCCTGGCCCCATACAATGGCACAGAGGCAGCGCCAGGGCTGCGCACAGTCCCTGAGGGGCCGGGGGGGTGGGACGTGGCCCCCCGCGTGCTGTCCCGGCCGCAGCTGAGGGTCACCCTCAGTGCCAGCCCCATCCCGTCCCGCCGGCACCCGCCGCTCTGCTGGGGCCAGGGGGAGACAGCCCCAGGCCCTGCCACCCTCTCCCCGGGGAGGGTCGAGGGGCTGCCCCCACTTCCAGCCCCCCAAGCTGCCACCTTCAAGCTGGTGTCACAGCCACAGACGGTGCAAGTGAGCTCCCAGCCCGCCTTCCTCGGGGGGCTGGTGCTGGTGCCGACACTGGGGACACCGGCAACGCCCCGTGGAGCCAGAGGGAACCCCCCCAGCACCGGGCTGGTGGTACCACGGGGACCCTGCGTGGTGGCAGCAGCTCCCAGCAAGGCTGCAGACGGCAGCGGGGCAGCGGGGACACCAGAGCACGGTAGGACTCGCTTCCTCTTCTGTCCCCTCTCCTCACCAAGACCCCTTGGTGGGCGCAGCGTTGCCAAGGTACCCCCACCGCTGATGCCGGGGAGAGCGTGGATGTGGAGTGACGGTGATGCCGGGGACAGAAGGAGCCCTGCCAGCTCACTGCTCCACATGCCGGGGGGCCATGGGAGAGCGTTGGATGTGGGGGGGCTGTAGAGCACGGAGCCGAGCTCAGCGCTGGCAGCACTCCCGGCCCCGGGGTGCCTGGCGAGCTTCCCACGCCGCCCCGGCGCTAATTGTTTTTCCCGGCACGGGGAGACAGGTCGGGACACATGTGCCCCATCGCGCCGGGCCCCGCGCGTGCCGCCTATCGCCGGGATCTTGTCCCGCGTCCAGCCCTTTCTTCCCCAATCTTCCCTCCTCGCCTTGGCACGGGAACGGATCCTGTTCCTCCCTTCCCGTGGGGCGCAGGAGGTGGCTAGGGGCCAAGGTGCGCCGGGGCGTGCTCGGCTCACACCGAGTGCCACGGGGAACGATGCCGTGCCCCCGGCTCCCACCGTGCCGGGGTGGGCTCTGCCAAGCCCATGCCCGTCCCCAAGCACGGGGTGAGGGATTCCCCGTGTTCCACTTCCCGGCGGCTTCTCCAGGAGGGCGCCGGGGTGGCCGGGAGACGGCCTCTGCCGCCGGGGCTCCCTGTTCGGGTGCTTGGGGCTCCTTGCCCGTCTCGCTGGGCTGTCGTGGGGCCGCCGTCGCCGGGCCCTAAGTACTAACGCGGCAAAGGCATCCATACATCTGCTCCGGGCTGCGGTGAATCATCCCCCAGCAATGCCCGTGCGCTGCCCAGCCAGCCCGGCTGCCCCGCGGCACCCGGCCGGGAGGAGGGACGGGGCTCCGGACGAGCCGGGGTCATGAGGACACGGGGGAACAGAGCTTGAGGCTGAGCCAGGGTGATAGGGACACTGGGGGCAGCGCTCGGGGCTGAGGTGGGTGATGGGGACAGGGATATGGTGCTCAGGGCTGAGTCAGGGGCATGGGGACACACAGGGACAGCAGTTGGTCCTGAGGCGGGGTGACAGGGACATGGGGACACAGTGCTCAGTGCCAACCTGGGTTAATGAGATGGAGACAGTGCTCAGGGCTGTGACAGGGACACAGTGCTCAAGATCAAGTCAGGGTGATGGGGAAACGGGGACATGGTGCTCCAGACTGATCCAGGGTTGTGGTGACACCGGAACGCTGTGCTCAGGACCTATCCAAGGTGATGGGGACACATGCAGTGCTCGGGATGGAGCTGTGTTGATGGCAGGCAGTCGAGCGTGGCGTGCCCAGGCTACGGGGTGGGACACGAGCCAGTGGGCAGCGTGTGGGCACCGGCTGCCCTGCAGATGGCCCGGAACCGGCAGGGGACTGGCAGATGCCACTCAGGCACAGCGGTTTCTCTGCCAGGAAGAGGTGGGAACGATCTGTTTCCTCTCCCGGGAGGCCACCCCGGCCCCCAGCCGCTGACACCCGTGGGTGGCCTTGGGGTGTTGTGGCACGCTGGGTCAGTCCCACACCCCGTGGGAGGAAACTCCAAGTGAGCCGGCGGCCGCTGTGTTTCACTTCCACGCCGGATCGCCCACGCAGGGCCTGGGGCGAGGAGGAGGAGGAGGAGGAGGAGGAGCGGAGGAGGAGCCGTGGGCCGCAGCCGTCCTCCGCCTTGCACCCCAGGAGCCATTTGGCCCCAGTGACCAGCTCTCGGCAGCAGCAACCCCGGCTCTGGCCGGCTCGCCCAGGTAGGGGTGGTGTGGTGGCACTGGGAAGGGTGGTGTGCGGGCAGGGGGGTGCTGTCACCGGGGCTGGGTGACTGTCCCTGGTCCCCAGTCCCCAGTGGTGCTGCAGGCGCAGGGTTTCGCTCGATGGTTCACTTCTGCTTCTCCTCAGTGACGGTCCCCAGCCACCCCCGTCCCCGTCCCATGGCTCCCTCCTGCACCAGCCAGACAACCGGGCTGGCTCTGGGTCTGACTGTGCATGGGGATTGTCACCACTGTCCCCTTGGGATACGTTTGGCACTGGGACAGGCACCAGCATTTCTGGGTCATGTTGGGCTGGGCGGGTAGAGCTGTGGTGTGGCTGGTGTGGTGGGTGCATCCCCAAAATCCTCCATCCCTCTGCCAGAGGGGTCAGCTCCCTTGCACCAGATCCAAAGCCACTCTCTCCCCATTCCATGCCCAATTTGATGCGGTGGCAAACAGTGGGAGTGGGAGCAGCACAGTGGGAGCTCCTCTCCTGGCTCATCCTCTCCCAGCACCCTCCACCCTTGGAGCCTTATTACAAGCTTCCCTGGGAACTGGCCAATTAACCCCGCATCAGTAATTAAATGCATGGAGGAGACCACGGACCTGGGATTACTTGTCCCTGCCTGGAAAATAAGAGCATCTGTGATGAGTCCTGGAACAGGTCTGGCTGCAGGAGCCATTTGCCCCAGAGCTCCGTGGGGATGCCGAAGAGCTTCCACGTGGCCACCCGGCTGCTGGCCATCGCCGACGGGGCTTTTTGGCACCAAGGGCTGGGGCAGTGGGGGCTCTGACTCTATGGAGGAGGCATTTGTGGCTGCAGCATCCAGTGTCACCCCTCAGCTCCACCAGACGTGCCCTCTGGCTGTGGTTGTCTCCTTGGTGCTGCCACTGGCACCGCTCAGGGAGATGGCTGAGCCCCTGTATGGGTGCTGCACTCTGGGGACCGCCCTGGGGAGTTGAGGGGTGCAAGCACTAAATCCTGCCTGCTCCCTGCCTGCAGTGTCCAGCCATCTGGGATGGCTCCAGCCAGTGGCTGTATCACTCGGTTCTGGATCTGTCCTGGCAACTTCCAGGGCTGGCAAGGACCAGGAAGTGGGGCCAGGGTGGGTGTGCAGGGGGGCCAGTGTCCCCCAGGAGCAATGGCCTATCTGGATGAGCATCTCTCCCAGTGGTTATCAGGGTCCCCTTCCTGATGGGGACATCCCATCTCCCTGCCTGCCTGTGGAGCACCCCATCAGGAGGGGCAGTGCTGGGTGGGTGGATCCCCACAAGAGTGGGCACCCTGCCTGCTATCAGCACCCCCACCTGGGTGTCACTGCTGTCACCAGGAAATCTATGGCTGTTTCGCCACTTCCGAGGAACACCCTGACCCACGGGGGCATGGGGCAGCTGGCACATGTGACACTGCTGTCCCCAACCCTGCCATCACCCTGGCAAGGTGCCCACCCAGTGGGCACAGGCTGCTGGGTGCTCCCCCCCAAACTGGATGCTGTTGCCATGGCAATGGGTGTGTTCAGCTCCATCATCTGGTACCCCAGATTGGCTCAGGTTGGCCCCTGCCCACATGTCCCTGGTCCCCTGGCTGTGTGGCACACGGACACGGCCTCGGCAGGACACTTGGCAACCTGGGCCATCACAAGCTGCCACTCCGGCCTCGCTGGTGCCAAGAGCTGGCTGGCACATATGGGGGAGGCTGTGGTGTGGGGGGACGCAGGCGCCGTGGGGCCCTGCTGTGCCAGGGCTGGGCATGGGTGCTACTGGGGTGGTCCCTGGTGCCAGGGAGTGTGTGGGTGCCAGCAGGGATGGTACCCACAGTCAAACACTCCCACACCCCTTCAGTGCCACTGCAACTACCCACGGGGGCAATGGGTGCCGTGGCAGGGAGCAGGGGTGTCCCTGTGCCATGGGGGTGGTCTGCATCCACGCTGGCCTGGCTGGAGGCTGAGATGGGCACAGTCGGGTGGGCACAGCGGGGTCGGTGCCTTCCGCACTCAGCAGTCAGCCGGCAAACTGGGCACAGGGGCTTGGCTGTGGCGGGGAGGGGGCTGCGGGAGGCGGGATATTGCCATGCTGGTCATGCGTGGGAGCGGCAGCCGAGCCGGAGCCGGTTTGGTGCCAGCCGGGAGCTGGCGGAGGGAAGGGGGCCGGGCTGCGGCGCTGCTGGGGCTGGGGATGCTGATGGCACCCGGGGGACCCCCCCCGACCGTAGCGAGGAGCTGAGAGAGGGCATCGCGGCGCCGAGGTAGGACCTGAACAATGGCCGTGCTGGGAAGCAGGAGGAGGAGGAGGAGGAAGAAAGGGATTGGGGGGCCCCCAGGCTGCCGCACAAAGGGCTGGAGCGGGCGCAGGGCTCCGGTGCCCCCAGGCTGGGGCATGCTCTGGGCACGGTCCCCTGGACAAACCCCGTGTCCCGGGGGCTCAGGCTGTGCTGGTGCCTGCGCTGCGCTCTCCGACACCCCCCAGTGCCCCTCGCCCAGCAGCGACCGATGCCTGGGTACAGTGTGCGATGGCTCTTCCTGCCCCAGGCAGGGAGTCCTCTGGCTGTGCCGGGGCCAGAGCGGTGCTTCAGGAGGTGGCCTTGGCATGGGCGGCGGCATAGGCCGGGCAAAGGAAGCTGGCCATGGCCATGCTGCCCGATGCCACATCGCAGAGCAACCAGTGGCATCGGGGGGGGGGGGGGGTCCAGTGGCAGAGCCACCTCGAAGATGCCCCTGGCACCTCCTCAGCACCCTCAGTGTGCCGGGGGGTGGTGTGCTCGTGTTGCCAGGCTGAACCTCGCCGGCTGCCAGGAATGTGCCGGGGCTGTGTGCCCACCGGCGCGGCTGCTGCTCGGGCAACGGTGCCGGCGGAGGGGTGGGCACCAGGGGCTCCGGGCTCACCTGCCTTTGCCCACCCGTGCAGGGAGCAGCCTGGAGCCCGAGGAGTGCAGCATGGAGCCGCCGGCCGTGCCGGAGGAGGAGGTGCCCGTCACCGTGGCGCCTGGCCCGGTGGGTTGCCAGCTCTTTGGATATGTGGGAATTGAAGCCGTGCTCGACCAGATGAAAATCAAAACCATGAAGACGGGCTTTGAGTTCAACATCATGGTCGTGGGTGAGCATTGGGTGCAGGGTTTGCTCCTGGCTGGGGTGGGAATCCTGGCTCTGATTGCGCTATGCCAGGGGAAATTATGTTTTTAAGGGGTTTTAAGGAAATCTAAGGGATTTTAAATTATTTAAGTAGCAAAGAGTTGAAGAGGAGCAACATCCCATACCCCAACATCCTATATCAGCATAACATAGTGATGCTGATAGGTGAGCTCGTCCCAACCTCTGGGATGCTCTCAAATGGTACCTTGGGAATAAATTTATGTGGGAGATAAACCAGATTATTCCAACCTCTGGAATGCTCCCAAATGTCTACCAAGGGGTTATTGCCTTGAGGAATAAATTTACTTGGGGGGATAAGATGGGCTATCCCAACGTCCAGGATGCTTCCCAATGGATACTGAAGTATTATGGCCTTGGGGAATAAATTTATTTGGGAGGTAAATTGAACTAGTCCAACCTCTGGAATACTCTCTAATGGATACCGAGGTGTTACCACCCTGGGGGACAAACCAGAGCTGCCGGTGTCCCCTCAGGGCAGAGCGGGCTGGGGAAGTCGACGATGGTGAACACCCTCTTCAAGTCCAAGGTGAGCCGCAAATCCTCGCAGCCTGGGCAGGAGGAACGTATTCCCAAGACAGTGCAGCTCCAGTCTATCACCCATGGTAAGGTTATCACCATGGGATCCTGTCCCACCAACACCTGGGAGAAACAGAGGACCAGGGAGAGGTCCGAGGGCAGCCTCTGACCCCACTCCCCCAGTCCCCTCCTTCTCCCAAATGCTTCATCCCCACTGACCCACTTCTCTGCCCCACAGTCATCGAGGAGAAGGGGGTGAAGATGAAGCTGACAGTGACGGACACGCCGGGGTTTGGAGACCAGATCAACAATGAGAACTGGTAAGACACAGTGGGGTGCACCAGCCCAACTTGGTGCATGACAATTTGGGGTGGGGGTTGAGCTCAGATGCTGTCCCCCAACTTGTCCTCAGCTGGGACCCCATCATCAAGTACATCAACGAGCAGTACGAGAGGTACCTACGGGAGGAGATCCTCATCACCCGTAAGAGGAAGATCCCAGACACTCGGGTCCATGGATGTGTCTACTTCGTCCCCCCCACAGGTCACTGGTGAGTCCTCACTTGCGGCACCCATGGGGTGATGGGGTCACTCTGAGGTAGTGGTGGTGAGGTCATGCTGGGATGATTGTGTCACCCTGGGGTGATGATGGTGGGGTCACCCTAGGGCAATGGTGGTGGTTCCACCTCAGGGTGATGGTGGCGGGGTCACCCCACGGTGTCAGTGGCAGGGTCACCTGAGGGTGATGGTGGTGGTCCTTGGCAGGCTGCGCCCACTGGATCTGGAGTTCATGCGGCGGCTCAGCAAGATTGTCAACGTGGTGCCAGTGATCGCCAAAGCCGACACACTCACCCTGGAGGAACGGGCAGAGTTCAAGCAGCGGGTGAGGACAGGTCCTGGGGCACTCCTGGGGTGCCCCATGTATCCCCAGCCCAGCTCAAGTCCTGTATCCCACAGATCCAGGAGGACCTGAAGACCCACGCCATCAGCGTGTACCCACAGGAGGATTTTGACCAGGACCCTGAAGACAGGGCACTGAATGACAGGATTCGGGTGAGTGCCAGGATGCTGGGATTGGAGGTGCCAACCCTGGGGAGAAGGGTGGGTGAGAGACCCTCTGGGGCAGCCCAGAGCACCCGGGGTGAGCACAGCACTCTGCACTGGCAGGAGAAGATCCCCTTTGCCGTGGTGGGGGCCGACCAGGAGCACCAGGTGAATGGCAAGCGGGTGCTGGGCCGCAAGACCAAGTGGGGCATCATCGAAGGTGAGCAGAGCCCTTTGCACCTCCAGCCCTCCCCAGGCATGGGGGGCCCATGGGGCTGCAGGGAGCAGCACCCAGGGATGTGTCCCTGCCTGGGTGGGTGCTGAGATGTGTCATTGAGCCATGCTGTTGGGATGTGCTCCCTGGGCATCTGCCCACCACCATGCCCTCCTGCCTGCCCAATACCCACCTGCTGCCCCTCTGCCTTGCTTTGCAGTGGAGAACCCAGCACACTGCGAGTTCCCCCTCCTGCGGGACCTGCTGATCCGGTGAGTGGGGGACCGGGTAGGGGGTGCTGGAATTCCTGATGTGACAGCAGGGCAGAGTGGACAGTGACATGATGCCCTTCCTCCTCTTGCCACCCTGAGCAGGTCACACCTGCAGGACCTGAAGGACATCACCCACAACGTCCACTACGAGAGCTACCGCGTGCGGCGGCTGAACGAGAGCAACCGGCCGGTGCTGAGCCCCCTCAACGGGCTGCCTGGCAAAGGTGAGGGTGGCAGCCACCTCTGAGCCACCTTGTGCCCCCCAGAGCCACCACTGGACCCCACGGCAGTGCCCACTCCTGCCCATCGTGGCTGTGCCCAGACCCTGCCTGGGGTGAGGAGCCCGTGTTAATTTGGGGTGAGGCAACCCCTGCCCAGCTGCCCCGATGTGGGTCCCTTGTCCCCAAGCTCTGCCATGGGCACAGACCCCATGGACCCTGTGTGACATTAAAGGTCAGGCTGGAGCCTTCAGCCTTTGCTATCCTCCTCCTCCTGCTGCACTCTGCACTTCTGATGTGCCACCTGTGCTGCTCTGGGATGAGACTCCCCCAGGCACCCTGGGGAGGTGCGGGTGCTGCCCGTGGGGTGTGCCAGGGTGGCCAGGGCGCGGGTGCTCTCCCCATGTTCACCTCACCCATCCTGCCCTGTGATAGCAGCTGGCACAGGTGGACTTTGAGCCACTTATCAGGTTGTGGAGGTGCCAGGAGGGGTGTGGAGGTGCCAGAGGTGTCAGAGGGGTGTGGAGGTGTCACCTGCAAGGGTGTGAGGGGGCTACACCCAGCTGTGGCACCCCCCTGCCAGGGGCACCCAACACTAGGTTCAGCCCCCAACCTCTTCAGGTGGGTCCCGTGGGTGCTGCCCCGCTGGCATCCAACCCTGGCACTCTGTGGGGATGGGGTGTCCAGGTGGTCCCCCCGGTACTCCCGGGGTGCATGAAAGGCCCCTTTGTGCCTCCTGCTGTGGGCAGGGCTGGGGCATGGTGCCAGGACAGTGGCACAGGGTGTTTCCTGCCTGCCCCAGCCCCGCCGTGGGGCTCGGCATCACCGCCAGCACCGGCACCCTTTGCCCGGCCCCGCGTTAATGATCCACCCGCCGGCGTGGCCGCCAGCCCCCAGCAGCCACCGGGCCGGCTGTGTGTGGTGCTGGTGGCAGCAACCGGGGGTCCTCAGCACAAGTGGCTTGGAGGGGCTGGCAGCTCCCTGCCCTGTGCCCCACCCCTCAGCCCCAGCACCCAGATAAGAGCGGCTGCCGGCAGCACTGGTTCTGGAGCGTGCGGCGTGGCCGGGAGCGCCGGCGGGACCATGGCGAGGGTGAACCTGCTCGCCCTCACCTCCTGGGTGGGCATTGCCCGGCTCTGCGCCGTCGTGCTGTCCTGCCTCACCTTCAGCCTGGTGGCCTCCACGGGGAACTTCGGGGGTCCCTTTGGGACGTGGTGCATGTTCACCTGGTGCTTCTGCTTCATCGTGACGCTGCTGGTGCTGTTGCTGGAGCTGCTGGAGCTCTACCCCATGCTGCCACTCTCCTGGGATGACTTCACCTCGGCTTTCTCCATGCTGGCAGTGCTGATGGTCTTCACCACCTCGGTGGTCTTCCCTGCCACCTTCATCAGCAGCCCCTGCAGCAGCAACAAGTGTGCCCGGCAGGCCGTGGCCACCACCACCTCCTTCCTCTGCTTCCTCGCCTACGCCGTCGAGGTGGGACTGACCCGTGCCAAGCCCGGGGACATCAGCAGCTTCCTCTCCACTGTGCCTGGGCTCCTCAAGGTCTTCGAAGCCTACGTGGCTTGTCTTATCTTCTCCTTGCTGGATGAATACAATAAGGAACCCGGCCTGATGTGGTGTGTGGCTGTCTATTCCATCTGCTTCATCTTCACCCTCCTCATCATCATCTTCACCATCGGCCGGTGCCTCGCCTACATTCCCTGCCCCCTGGACAAGGTGCTGGTGGGGTACAACTTCCTGGCCCTGCTGATGTACATCACTGCCACCGTGCTCTGGCCCCTCTACAGCTTCAAGGGAAAGGGCCGTCCCAGTTCCTGTGACAGGGGCTGCCCGTGGGACAAGCACCTGGGGGTCACCTTCCTCACCATCTTCAACCTCATCGCCTACTTGGTGGACCTGGTCTACTCCAGCAGGATGGTCTTCATCAGGACACCTTCCTAAGGGCTCTGGGTGGGATGAGGACTGGGTTGAGGGCTGGGTCCCAGCGTGGGGCTGCCTGTGGAGCGGAGGAAGAGGCTGGATGCCTTGGAAAGCTCCTTCTCCCTGCGCCAAAGCAGAGCTGTGGGGCACTCCCAGGGCGTGCTCAGCCGGGGGCCCCATGGGCTGCACAGGTAGGGGGCCGGGGGGGCCACAGGGGACTACTGAAACCCTGGAGCTTGGGGGGGCTTTGGGATTAAATTGGGTAATTTTTCACTTGTTTCTGCCTCCTCTTTCTTCCCCTTCTCAATTTTTTGCAAGATCTTCTCAGGGGGGTGAGAAACTGTGGGGCATCAGCAGCATTTGGGGCCATGGGTGACTCTGGGGGGCAGCAGTAGAAGTATGGGAGGGCACCAGGCTTCAGCAAATACTCCTTCTCCTCCTTGTTGACTTGGCACCAGAGTGAAGCAGGGCATGACCAGGAATAGCCCAACCCGGATGCCTTTTCCTTGGCACCTGCACGGGGCCCTGCCAAACAGGTTCAGGAGGAATGTGGCTGCTGGGGGGGTTCTGAGAGCCTGCCAGGTTCTTGTCATCAGCACTAAGGGGTCCTTGTCACTGCCACAGTCACCCCAGCTGGAGCCCTGCTGGGTTTGGTCCCAGCCGTGTGGGCGGGAGCCCTGTGCCTGCTGTTTACCCTTTGGGGGCTGCTGTAATGTCCCCTCCCTTGGGGAAAAAGGGTGGCTGTCACCCAGTGCCACCAGAACTGGTGGCACTGACACACGTCACCAGGGGGATGGTGGCACTGCAGGCTGGGAAGAGGCAACAGTGCAGTGAAGGCAGGGGAAGGCGTGCCCGCCGGCAGAGTTCCTGGCACTGTGCTCCCGGATGTGGGATGGGTGCCCATGGGGCACCCTGGAAGGTTTTGGGGCCACTGTCCCCACGTTGTTCCTTATGCCACTGCTTGCCCTGGCCACAGCCCGGGGCCATCACTGCTGCCTCAGGACTGCCAGAGCCATGTCAGGGTCCATCACTCCTGCCTTGGGGCTCTCAGGGTGACACAGAGTAGGGTCCCCACCATCAGGAGATGGCAAAAACCAGTCACCACGAAAGAGCCCATGGGTGCCCCGGTGCCTGGGCAGGTGGGACCTCCATGCTCTTTGCCAGGGCCACTGTACTGTGGGGTCACAGCAATGCAGAGTGGCCTGGTGGGTGTCCCCATTGCCCAGTCCATGTCCCCACAGTGGCCATCACTGTGGCACAATGGGCTGCTCCCCTGCACCCCAGGCAGCGGGGCTGGAGGGAATGGCAGAATTTTGGGGGGAAATAATAAAAAAATGGCAGTGGAGAGGCACAGCCTGGTGCAGCACCTGAGTGTGGATATTGATGATGCCCAAGGTGATGGAAATTCCCAGAGGAAGGAGGTTGGGAAGCACGGGGAAGCTGGGAAGCACGGGGAAGCATTGGTGTCACTGGTGATGAGCTGTGCCGGTAACACATTTGGCTGGGGATGGCACACGGGCAGTGCTGGCATGTGGGGTGTGGTGGGGCTGAGGGGGCAGGGCTGGGCTGGCAGTGGGGTGCAGGTGAGTGGCTGGAGGAGATCTGGGGAGTTCCCAGTGGGAGCCCAGCCCAGGAGCCCCGTCGGGGCTCAGTGTCTTGACGGGACCCCAGGGCACCTCCCAGCTGTGGCACACGGTGGGTGCTGAGGGTCTCTGGGAGGACCTGAGACTTGGTGGGTGCAGGAAGCCCTGGTGCTGTGCTGTGCCTTGCCAGGGGTGCCCCGGTGCCGGTCTGTGCTGTGCCACGGGAGCCCCGGTGCTGTGCCATGCCGTGCCAGAGGCCTCTCGGTGCCGTGCCATGGGGCCGCGGTGCCGGTGCGGTGCCATTGCCAGTGCAGTGCCAGTGCTGGTGTTGCTGTCACTGCGGTGCAGCGCCGGTGCCAGCGTGGTGCGGTGCGGTGCTGTGCCGGTGACAGGGCCGGTGCATTGCCACTGCCGGTGCAACGCCGGTGCGATGCGATGCCGGTGAGATGTCGGTGTGGTGCCGGTAGGGTCCCGGTGCGGTGCCGGTGCCAGCGCGTTGCCAGTGCCAGTGCAGTGCCGGTGCCGATGCGGTGCCAGCGCGGTGCCTGTGCCGGTGCGGTGCCGGTGCCTGTGCGGTGCCGGTGCCGGTGCGGTGCCGGTGCCGGTGCGGTGTCGGTGCGGTGCATTCCTCCCCCTAGGGGTCGGTGTGCCGCGGCGCGGGGGGCGGTGCGGGGGGCGGCTCGTTCCTGCGCACGGCCCGGGACGGCCGGGGCACGGCGGCGGCGGGGAGCGGGCACCGCCGCGGGCCGGTGAGTGCGGGCGGCGGGGGGCGGCGGGACCCCGGCCCCGCGGGGGAGGAGGCCGGGGGGAGCGCTGGGGAAGGGGCGGCGGAGCCCGACCTGGGGGGCTCCCGCTTTTCCCCCCACCGTGGGCGGCCCCAGCCCCTCGGGTCGGTCTGAGCTGCCCCGGTACCGGGATGGGTCGCGGGACGCCGTGCTCCGGTGGGTTCTCGGCGTGTCCCTTCCCTCATGCCGGGGCTGCCTCTGCCTCCGGTACTGGGACCCCCCGGCGAGGCTTTCGGCTTCCCGCAATCTGTCACCAACCCTGTTAGCAAGGTGTCCCTGTGTCCCCTAGGGATGCCCCTGTGTCCCCAAATGCCTCTGTAGCCCCAGGGACACTCCCGTGTTCCCCGGTGCCCCCAAGGATGCCTTTGTGTCCCCCTCTGCCCCTGTCCCCCCAGGGATCTCCCTGTGTCCCCAGATGGACAAGCTGCCCGCGGACAAAACCCCTGCCCCCTCCAAGGCCTGATACCCCATTCAGGGTGACTTTCAGGGTGATTTACATCCCCTCCCTGTCCTGTGGAACTGGGGGCCAGGGCCAGGAACCCCCTGGGCTGCCCCGTTACTCACCCTGAGCATCCCCAGCCCCGCGGTGGGTGCTAGCTGTGACGGGTGCTGGCCAGGACGGGTGTTGAGGGACAGCCTCGGGAAGGGGATTCAACTCCTGCCCAGAGAAGGGATGTCCGGCACCAGGGGACCATGAGCGCTCCCCGGGAGCAGCTCTTCAGGGCACGGTAGACTGTGGGTGCCCAGAGAGGGGTCCCCAGAAGCATCGGGCAGGTCCGACCCCATCCCCGCGTCCCTGCGACCCTCTCGCTGCGCTGCCCACCGCAGTCGGGTGGGGACGTGGCACCCCGAAGGGATGGCACCGTATTTTGGGGGGACACGTGTGCTCCGAGGCGCTGGCGTCTGCCAGGCAGGGCAAGGGTTAACGCCGGGAGGGTTTTGGGGTACCGGGGTGTCCCCGGCTGGGTAGACCCAGGCTGCTCCTCGCACGGGTGACCTCACGCTACTGCCATGGCAACGGCTCGTGAAGTCACCGGGAGCGGGGCGGCTGCTTCGAGCGTGGGGTGATGGGATGGGAGCGTGGGAGGCAGCGGCGCGTCCCCCGCGCTCCCGGTCACCGCGTCCCCCGCGTCCCTCCAGCATGAGCTGTGCCCCCGCCGGAGCCTCCGCCTGACCCCCGCCGTGCCCGCCGTGCCCGTGTCACCATGCTCATCAAGGAGTACCGCATCTGCATGCCGCTCACCACCGAGGAGGTAAGCGGGGGGGCACCGGGACCGGGGCTGGCAGGAACCGGGGTGTCTCGTGGGTGTCAGTATGGAGGGGGCTGTGGGTGGTGGTCCTGTACCCACAGGAGTGCTGCGCCAGGGGATCAGGTTCCTGCCCTGAGAGGGACAAAGTGACCCCCTTTGCTGTCCCCTCGTGGCACAGCTCGTGGCAGGGACTGGTGTGTGCTTTGGTCGTGCTGGGCTCAGGATGTTCCATGCGAGGGCTGAGCCGTAATTTGGGGTGCAGGCAGGGGGAACATCCCATCCCTAGGCACGGTGACATGGGGGCACAGAGCCCAACAGCAGCACCTGGGCAGTCCCAGGACCACAGGATGAGTCAACAGGCAAAGGGCACTGGGGTTTTGGATACCCATGGCACTGCAGCTGCTCCAACAGGGAGCAAAAGCTCAATCCCTGCTTCAGCAGGGAGCCCAAATGCCATCAGCAAACAGTGGGGATAGCTGGACCATCCCTGGCCAAAGGTCTCTCGTGAGCATCTGGAGCTGACAGGGACATTTTGGGGGCAGGGAGCTGCAGCAGTGCCCACCCTGGACAGTACCAACCCTTCCTGGACACTGTTTTGCTGTTGGCATGTGGGGAAGGTTTTAATTTAGGCAGAAAGGGGTGATAAGATCGCGCTGGCGTTGGGGTGATGGATGGGATCTTCAGTGGAACAGTCAAACCCTTATCGCGCGGCTGCATCACCAAACACACATATCATTATATAGATGAGATATCCATACCCACACATATCATATAGATACAGTTTTCCCTGGCTCCCAGGTAGTTTGCTGAGCTGGGAGAGCAGGACACAGGTGCTGAAGCAGCCCAGAGATGTGGGGGTCAAAGAGGGAGCCCCAGGAACCCCCTGTCCACTGCGGGGCTCAGGCTCTGCCAGCCCTTGCTCCACGCCTCAGTTTCCCCTCTGGGCAGTGTGGTCGTGCCGGGTGGTCAGTGGGGCCGCTGGCACTGAGGCCGGGCATTGTGGTTGCAGTACCGTGTGGGGCAGCTCTACACCATCAGCAAGCACAGCCACCAGGAGAGCGAGAAGGGCGAGGGCGTGGAGGTGGTGAAGAACGAGCCCCACGAGGACCCCGTCCACGGCCCTGGCCAGTTCACTGAGAAGCGTGTCCACCTCTCCAGGTGAGCTGGCAGCTCCACCGAGGGGTGCTGGGTGGGCACTGTGAGCAGGGGGCCAGTCTTCCCTACAAAATTCCTGGAGAACATCCTTTCTGAGTCCTGGACACCCTGCAATGTGGCTGCACACAACTCCCAGGGGTGCTGCCATCATCTCCCAGGGGTGCCCCCAAGTCTTAGAATGCACCCATCTTTGAGACCTGCACCCAACTTTGGGGGGTGCACCTAACTCCCAGGGTGTACCCATCTCCTGGGGTGCACTTCTCTTGGGGGGCTGCACTCGTCACCTGGGCTGTACCCATCTCCCAGGTATATACCACCTTCAGGGGCTGCACCCATCCTTGGGGGTTATTGACCAGGGTGCACCCATCTTCATAGCAGTGCATCCAACTTCCTGGGGGCTATCTCCTATGGTGCACCCACCTTCTTTGTGGTGCACCCCTTCTCTAGAGGGCTGCACCCTTTTTCTGGGGTGCACCCGTCTCAGGACATCCACCCCGCTCTGCTGGTCACCCGTCTCAGGTACCAGTAGGTGCCTGGGTGAGTGGCTCAGCAATGCCCAGGCCCTGGAGGTGTCCCCATGTCCCCTGACGCAGCCCCAGGTGCCTGTGGGGCTGGCCCCTGGCACTGCTGTCCCCGTGTCCCCCACAGTGGCTGCTCCTGACAGGGAGCTGCTGGCGTGAGACAGGTTATTTTTATCCGCCTCACTCACGATTCCCCTATCGGGGCAGGTATTTATAATGCCTGAAAATTAATCAAAACTCACCTCCTGGCTCCCCTGGGGGCCTGCTCCTGCCTGGGGTGCTGGGAGGGGGATGGGACCACTCTGGGCCCCTGGCCCTGGGGAGGTGGAGGGGTCCTGGGGAAGGAGTGACAGTCCAGGAAGAGGGGTGGGGGTCTCTTGGGGTGGGGACAAGAGTCTGGGGAGAGAGAGGTGGTTTTGGGGAGAGGATGGGGGCACTGGAGAGGAGATGAGAGTCTTGGGGTGGAGATCGAGGGTCTTGGGGAGTTTGCATGGATCCCTGAGGGGGCCCTGGGGTGGAGGTGATGGTGCTGGGGAGGTGACAAGGGGTCTCTGAGGGGGGATGCTGGGGTAGTGGTGACAGTCTTTGGGAGATGAAAGTGTCTTGAGGTGCAGACGTGGGTCTGGAGGAGGTGGTGGGTGTCCCTGGGGTGATGGGGTACAGGTGAGCATCCCTAGGGGGATCCTGGGTGGAGGTGAAGCTGCATGGGGGGGAGCTAGGGCACAGTGAGGGTCTCGAGAAGGTGATGGGGGTCTCTGGGAAGGGTTCAGGGGTGCACATGAGGTCCTAGGGTGCAGGTGAGGGTCCCTGGGGGCCTGGGGTAAAGATGAGGGTCCTGGGGAGATGGCAGGGATCACTGGAGTGTCCTGCGGTGCAGATGGTGATCCTGGGGTACAGATGAGGGTCCTGGGGAGGTGGCAGGTGTTCCTGGGCAGTGATGGGGTGCAGGCGAGGGAATACTGGGTTGGAGGTGAGGTTGCATGGGGAGGATCTGAGGTGGAGGTGAGTGTCCTGAGGAGGGGATGGGGGTCCCAGAGCCAGGCTGTGTTCGGTGGTGTGGGGTTGGGTGGCATCAGCCATGTTCTGCCCTGAGGGGGTCTTCTCCCCATGGTCCCCTGCAGCAAACTGCCGAGCTGGGCACGGGCAGTGACCCCCCGAATCTTCTACATCACTGAGAAGGCCTGGAACTACTACCCCTACACCATCACTGGTGAGCCCTGGGAAGGGCATGGGGGTGGGCACAGCCAGGAACCCTGTCCCTCCCCAGCAGGGGCCGTGGGCTGCCAGGAGCCTGGCCATGGCCTCTGCCCCTGGTCTCACTGCTCCCCCTCTCCCCCATGATGCCACCCCGTCATGCCACCCCACAATGCTGATGTGCCACGGTGTCCCTGCAGAGTACACGGTAAGGAGGTGGCACGAGGGGACCTGATCCCTTCCCCAGCACCTGGCATGGCTGGGGACGGGGCACTGGGGTGGGCATCCCCCTTGGGGCGAGTCATCCCTTGAGGATGGGTGTCCCTTAGGATTGGGTGTCCTTGGGGCTGGGCATCTCTTGGGGCTGAGTGTCCCCTGGGGGTGGGAGTCCCTTGGGGCCGGGTGTCCCTCAAGGTGCTCCTTGAGGTGAGTGTCTTTGGGGATGGGTGTCCCTGGGTCTGGAGATCCCTTGGGAGAGTGGGTGTCACTTAGGATTGGGTGGTCCTGAGGTGCATGTCCTTGGGGATGGTCATCCTTGGAGGCAGGTGTCCCTTGGGCTGGGTGTCCCTTGATCTGGATGTCCCTTGGGGCAGGGTGTCCTTTGGATGGGTGTCCCTCAGGATAGGTGTACTTGGGGATGGGCATCCCTTGGGTAGGTGCCCCTGGGAATGGGTGTCCTTCAGAACAGGCATCCCTTGGGGCCCAGCTGACAGCTGCTCCCTGCAGTGCTCCTTCCTGCCCAAATTCTCCATCTACATCGAGACCAAGTACGAGGACAACTGCGGGGACAGTGAGAACGTGAGTGTGCGCCACAGCTGAGCCCTGGCAAACTCATCACAGGGGCCATGTGGTCCACGCCACTCACCTTCCCTCCCCTTCCCAGATCTTCCACAGTGACAAAATTCTGGGCGACCACGAGGTCTCTTTCCTGGACATTGCCTTCGACGAGATCCCTGAGCGCTACTACCGCAGCCTGGAGGTACCATGGTCGGGGACGAGGGGGCTCCCTGGGGCCACCCTTGTGTCCTGTGGGGGCTCATGGCCCTGCTCTGCCTGATCCCCCCAGGACCCCCGATTCTTCAGCTCAGCCAAGACGGGCCGGGGGCCGCTGCGGGAGGGCTGGCGCCAGCACACCAAGCCCATCATGTGCTCCTACAAACTGGTGAGCGTCAAGTTCGAGGTGTGGGGGCTGCAGACGCGGGTGGAGCAGTTTGTGCACAAGGTGAGGGGCATCCAAGCTGGGCTGGGAGGACATTGTGGGGACAGTGACAGGGTGCTGACCCCCCTGGTGCGGTGCAGGTGATCCGGGACATCCTGCTGATCGGGCACCGGCAGGCGTTCGCCTGGGTGGACGAGTGGTGCGGTGAGTCTGTGGGGTCACCCAGGTGCTGATGGGGAGGGGGGCACACGGTCCCCGTGCTGGGAGGGGGCTGCAGGTCTAACTGCTGATGCCACTAACCCCATTGGCAGCTCCCACTCTTCCTCCAGCTCCCCTGCTGCCTGCGCTGCCTGCTCTGTCTGCTCTGTTCCACTCCCCTTGCCCTCACCCCTGCCTGTACCCCGCACGCTGCCTGCTCTGCTGCACACCTTGGGGGGACAGGGAGAGGGGTCCCAGCCTGCTGCCTGCACTGCCTGCACCCCTCCCTGTCTGGCAGGAACACTCACCGCAGGCGCTGCCAAGCACAGACACGGGGATGGGAGCCCCGGGTTTGGTGACAGCCGGTGGCGGGTGCCGGCGGGAAGCGGGGCCGTCCCGGTGAGCGGCTCTCTGCCTTCCAGACATGTCCCTGGAAGAGGTCCGGGCCTTCGAGACTCAGATGCAAGTGGCCACAAACCAAAAGCTGGGGAGCCAGCACCCCTAACTCCCGCTGCCTGCCAGGGCCAGACACTCCAGACCCTGCCACGCTGCCTGCGGGCAGGTGCAGGCAGGGGAGCTTGTGCCCCCCCTGCACCCCGCGGCAGAGGGTCTCCCCTCCTGGCTGCCCTCCCCATGTGTCCCCTGCCTGCACTGCCTGTCCATCCCTTCCCCGCTGCTGGCTGGGCTGGTGCCGGAGCGGGCAGCTGGCTGCGCTGTCCGGCTTCCCCTTCCCTGCCTGTGCCCTTGTCCCCAGCCCCTGTCCCTTTGCTGTCCCCCAGCTCGGTGGGGAGCCGGGGCGTGGGGCGCAGGCTGCCCCGGGATGAGGGGGTGCAGGAAGCGGCCGTGCCGAGCGGCCCCAAGCCCGGCTGTGCTCAGCAGGGATGACGATGGAGGACGTGCGGCGCTACGAGCAGGAGACACAGGAGGCCACCAACGAGCTCATCGGCCTGGTGGCACCTGCCATCTCGGTCAGCGAGGTGGGGCAGCCGACGGCCACGCACTCGGCCCCTGCCAGCGCCCCCTCCACCCCCCTCAGCGACGAGGCCCCCGAGTTCCTCGCTCCCCCCAAGACTCGCCCACGGAAGAAGTCGGCGCCGGAGACCCTGACGCTGCCCGCGCTGCGGGAGCGCACTGGCGCCGAGTGATGCTGGCAGTGCCACACCGTGCTGGACTGTGCCAGCTCCGCCACCCACCACGGCCCCTCCAACAGGCACTGACCCCAGGGAGGGACCCGCTGTCGGGGCGCTGGGAGCCCCGGGGGGGTGCCGGCCTCCCTGAGCCATTGCGGGTGCCCAGGCGGGTCAGTGCCACCGCTGCCGTGCCACACCCGCTGGCTGCACCAGGAGAGGACACCAGGCCCGTGTGGGTCCCTGGCAGCGTTGGGCGATGCTGCAGGAGCCAGTTCCTTTCAGCCTCACCCACCCTGGTGTCTGCAGGGGCCATTGAGGCTGGAGAGCGGTGGAGAGGGGCCAGCTGGTGCCCACCGGCCGTGGCCAGGCTGGTAGGAAGTGCCAGGCTGGAGCAGTGCCCTGCAGGGTAGGCACCAATGCAAGAGCACAGTGCAGGTGACAGTGACAGTTGGGCGCTGGGCTGGTGCTCCCCACAGGACCCTGGGGGCTGGACAGCCCTGTGCACGGCTGGTCCTACAGTCAGGGTTCCCTTCACTGTCCCTCCAGAGGCTGTGGCTGCCTGGGAGGGGGCTGGGGTGGGCTCAGCCCCTCGTTTTGTTTGGGAAAACAACAGCCTTTTTGGAAATAAAGCTTGAGACACGGCGGTCGGTTGCTGGTAGGGGTTTATTTGGGGCTGTGGAGGGGTGCCATGCCTGTGCCAGGGTGCTGCGTTCCCCCAGGCCTGGATGTGTGCAGTGAGGGATGGCTGGATCGCTGATCCTGGGATGGGGAGATGAGGTCCTGGGATGGGGCAGCGAGGGCTGGGGGGCAGCTGGGCAGGGCAGGTAGGACGGTGCTGACTGTGCGGGATCAGCCCAGCGCTGGGGTGATGCCCCCGCCCACAGCAGCAGCACTGGGCTCCCCTCCCTGCCAGCCATCATCATCATCCTCCAGCCCCTCGGCCCCTGGCACAGCAGACACCTCTGCTCCCAGCAGGGCGATGTAGTGGGAGCTGCAGTAGACGGGCGCCTTGTTGGGGCTGGAGTAGACCTGCTCGGGCCGCAGGGAGGCAAAGGGGTTGCTGGCGTAGCCCACAATGTGTGTCTCGAGCTCCACGAGGATCTGCAGGGAGGCCTTCAGCTCCTGCTCGCTGCGGGAGAGTGGAGGACAGGCCTGTCACCGGGCAGCTGTGCCAGTTCAGGGGCCGTGGGGCTGTGGGGCTGCACTCACCTGTACACAGTGAAGAGCACAGGCAGGCCATAGTCCCGCAGCAGCAGCAGGGTGGGCAGCCACCCCGCCAGCAGGTCTGGGCAGGCGTGGAAACCTGTGGGGTCACAGCAGTGAGAGTTTCACCCCCCTCCCATCCCACCCTGGCTCCACAGCTGTGTCCCTCTGTCCCCACAGAAGGCAGAGGTGAACTAGAGGCTGTGCTGCCTCCAGGAGCTGAGGCAGGTGGAGGAGAGGTACATGGAGATCCTTGAGTCCATCTGCCAGGTGGGGACATGGTGGGACACTGGGGACATGGGAGACATTTGGGAATATGGGGAGACAGATGTGTGGAGCTGGGGAAAGCCAGCTCCAATTGCACCCACTCCATGCTAGGGACCCCAGGGCACACGGTGGTACTGGTGATAATGTTTGGAAACCCTCAGCAAGGTGAGGTCTGGCTCCCCACCAGCACAGGGGGTACTCCAAACTCTGGTCCTGTGCTGAGCACAGCACCAAGCCCTGAAGCAGAGACCCCTCTGACCAGCAGGTGGGTGACACAGGCAGGACAACGAGTGCCTGGTGGGGGACGAGGCAGCCACATCCCAAGGGATCACCCCAGCTGCCCACTGTACCTCGGTGCAAAACCCTGGGCATGTCCCATGCCACCTGCAGGCCAGGTGCTTCAGGGTGCTCAGGGTGGTTCCCAAGTCTCTATCCTGTGCCCTGCGGGGATGTCCCGCTCCCAGGTGTGAGGGTCCAGCCTCTTCACAGCACAGGCACTCACCTGGGTGAAATCCCACCACCAGGTCAGGACGGGCAACCAGCTTGGTCTCCACGTGGCTTTCCCAGAAGTCATGGTAGAGCCCCTTGTAGCTGCTGAGATAGACCCTTCCCCGGGGCGCTGGCATGGCCAGGGGTGGCCTCATGATGGGTCCGTCCACCACGTCCACACCCACCATCACCATCTCCACGCCCTGGTGCCCCGGAAACATCCGTGTCAGCTCGTCGTAGTCCGTCAGCCGGGTATTGAGGGTCTCCACGTGGGAGGCCCCCACCACGTGCACGGTGAGGGGCCTGGCAAGGGGGTCGATGCTGAAAAGCCGCAGCCCCAGGCCGATGGTGAGCGGCCGTGAGTGGAAGTCGGTGACCAGGCGGCGGATGGACTGGCGCAGCTCCCCGTCCTCCGGCCGGGGCTTCCCAGCGTTAGCCCAGAGCAGGGTCATGTACCGCCCGGCCACGATGGCACCCAGCTTCTCCTCCAGCTGCTCCTGCATGGAGAACCAGTCCTCCCAACCCTTCACATCCTGGGCGGGTTTTGTCCAGGTCTCCGTGGGGAAGGGGATGTCTCCTGGAGGTAGGGAGAAGGCTGGAGGGCGCAGTGGTGGCCCCACAGCTCAGGCTGCCCATCCCACCTGTGCTGTAGGAGTGCTAGAGGAGAGGGGCTGGGGGAGGGACCCTGCATCCCACCATGGGACCTGTGCAGCCTGGGATGGGGGTCAGGCAGGCTGGGGGGGACATGTCCAACCTGTGAAGACGAGCCACTCCACCAACCGATCCAGGGCCACCAGTTTCAGCTTCTTGCAGAACTTCTTGTGCAGTGGCCAGTTGGCACGCTGGCATGCCACGCCACAGTAGTAGACGTTTTGGCACCTGGGTAGACAGGCAGCAAGCCCAGCCATGGGAAAGGGGGCAGGATCTGTCCTGCTGAGCCTGGCTCACCCCCTCCCAGGGCTGTGTCACTGTTCTGGGGGTGCCCTCAGGTTGAAGGTGGGTGCTGGGGCCAGACACCCCTCACTGCACTCCAGCCACTGGGCTAGAAGCGAGGGATGGATCCATCCCTGTGCCATCAGACCATCCCTTCCATACCTCTTGCAACGCCGGAGGCTTTTGGGGTCAGGGAGGGCATCAGGGAGCTTCTTGCATTCAGCACAAAACTTGAAGGTGTCCTCCATCTTCTGGAACATGTCAAAGTAAGTCCGGATGCCAAAATCACTGCCGCTCTTCCTCCCGTCCATGGCAGACCTGCACATGTTGGGGGGTGAACAGGATCCAGCCCACTGCAACCACAGTGGGGCTGACGTCCTTCCTCCGAGCCTGCCAGGATTTTTATCTCCAGCCAGGAGTATCCTGGCCTGGGTGGGGATGGGGAGCTGGGATCCCTGGAGGGGTGCACCCAGGAGCCCATCAGAGCCCACATATGGGCTGGGCCGGGAGGGTGGGATGAGCCAGGACAGACACGCCAGCTGTGGGGGGATACATGGGATGGCCTGGCCAGGGCGGGGTGGGGAACGTGCACCCATGAGTGCTCACTCACTTGTAGTCCTCGTAGCTCTCCATGTTGAGCTTCTTTAGGATGACGTGGGACAGCCCCGGCACGTTGCGGTCCATGGCCTGGAAGCCCAGCGAGTCCACGTCCGGAGCCCTCGCCGCCCGTTCCTCCACAGCCTTCTTGGGGCGGCCGGCTTTGGGGGCAGCGCCCGCTGGCTGGGCCGTGGGGGCTGCGGGGCAGAGGGGTGCGGGCGGCGGGGCTGCCTGGGGGGTCCCCGTGTGCTGCTGGGGTCCCCCCCGCCGCCCACCGCCCCCACGGCGCCTCCCGCCCGCCATCCCCTGCTCGTCCCGGGGGACCACGGCGGTGCCGGGAGATTCCGGGAAGTCCAGACAGTCTGTGCCGCTGCCGGGCTCAAATGTCAGCCCCTAGGGGGAACGAGGCCCCTCCAGCGGGAATCGGATAGCGGAGCTATTCTGGGCATCCCCTCCCCGGGAACGGGCCAACCCGCTCCGGGGGTCCGGCTCCCGCCCCGAAAGCCGCGGTGGTGGCAGTGGGGTCCCCTAAAACCCCCTAATGCGCCACACTGCACAACTGGGGGGATCTCGGGGGGCCGCCCAAGGCCCTGGAACCCCCTGTCACCATGGGGCCGTGGGGTCCCCACCCCAGCCTGGCCTGCGGGGACCCCCCTCTAACCCCCTCAGGGCCCCCAGTGGGGTGTGAGGGAGTGGCTGGGTGGGCACCATAGACTCTGCCAGGAGGGGTGAGAGGCCACAGTGGGGCTGGGGCAGCAACTGGAGTGCTGCAGGGGCACCGTGACCCTCCTCGCAGCCTTGTGTGCCAGGACACACGGGTGGGCGACCCCGCCCACGGGGGGGGCGGGTAAGGGCAGCCCACACCCATCATGGCGGCGGCAGCGGCTTCACGGACACGCCCCTCCACACGTGTGAAGAGCCGAGGTCTCGCGAGGTTTCGGCTCCTGCGAGAGCAGCCGCGTCGCTGTGGTTACGGGACGCGAGCCCCGCGCCGAATCAGGGAGCCCGCGGGTTCGAGCCCCGCTCCGCCGGTGTGGGGCTGCAGGACCGCCCGGGCGGGAGGACCCCCCGGACCGTTGGTGAGGGGCTGCGGGCAGGTGCACCCTAAGGTGGGAGAGCCCCCAGACCCGTGGGTGAGGGTCTGCAGGAGTTCCCCAGGACCCTTCGTGAGGGGCTGCACCATGGCGGGACAGCCCCCGGGGCCGTTGAGGCTGCGCTGAGGGGCTGCCCTGCCAGGGGCGGGCGGACATCAGTGCCCCTGCCCTGGCTGCGGGAGCTGGGGGTGTGAGGCAGCGGGGCCGGGGGGTCCCCAGGGTGCTCTGAGTCTCTGCAGGGATTCCCAAACCCGAGGAGCAGAGGGAGCCAGGTCCCCTGGGCATGTGGGAGCCGTGAGGGGATGGGGTGGCAGCCACAGGCCTTTGGCCCAGGAGGTCACGATTAATTTAAACACGGAGTAAAAGAGCGCCCAGGGCTGTACCTGGCGCTCGGAGCTGAGAGCAGCCTGGCACAGCGAGTCCCTCCTGAGAGCTGCAGCTGGGTGAAGTTTACAGAGCCAGATAATTTTCCCATTACATTTCTCTCTGTCCTCCCCCTGCGCCTCATGATTAGTCACTGCCAAAGCCCTCTGCTTTCAGTGGTGTTTTGACAGCCGAGCCCTGAATAGCGCTCACAGCCACCACTGCTGTGTCCTGCAGAGGTATCTGGGAGAGGAATGGAGCAGTTTCATGTTTCTTGCCTCATTCTTTCTCCTGCAGAGCCATGGAGGTGCCTGCAGGGCTGGCTGGTGGGAGAGTGTCCTCTGCTGCAGCTCTTCCCAGCACGTCACAGCCAGCAGCAGTACAGATCACTGTCCTGAAGGCACAGGACCTGGTAAAGTTCTTTGAAAATGTCTCTGCTAATTTAATAAACGAGGCCAGAGAGATTCTGTGTGCTGGGATCCTGTTTGAGGCCAGGTGGGGGATGATAAGGCTACAGGAGGGAGTGGTGGGAGTATCAGAGATTCAGGAATACCACACTGTGGCTTCCTCTCCCTGCTGAAGGTTTGTTCACACAGAGCAAAAGCTTGTGAGTCACATAAATTAGGGAATGCATCTCCTCAGCAGCAGTCCAGAAATGCTGGGATGAAATGTAACTCTCTGCTTCCTCTAACTGTATGTAAATGGCAGCTTTTTTTTAAGCAAAACACAGTGAAAATGTGTATCAGTGAGGCAAATACCTCTGAAAAGATCTCAACTTGGTTATGAAGTCAGATTTTCATCCCAGCTACAGCTGTTTAAACCATACTGAAAGCAACAGGGTGGCTCTGGGCTTAAAAAGGCTGTGGCTCCAGTGCCAGACTATGAGCTGGTGCCAATCAAACCATCACTGCTGTGCTTTCCATGCGATGCACCCAGCTGTCCTTAAAGTCTCCTAGAGGAACTGGCATTTGGGAGGGAATGCAGAGGAGAAGCTCAAGCAGAAAAATGCAAATCCTTGCTTCTGCTCCAGCACAAGAGAGCAAAAAACAACCCAAAAGCACTTGCTTGAGGCTGTTACATTGTAGTGTTGGAGCACCTCTCACACTGATAGACTTGGCAAACAGGTGAGAGGTATGAGGTTAGAAGAGGAAAAACACTGCTGGAAAGAATAAGCCTATGTATTGACTGTATTCTGAATGTTGCTTTGTGGTTCTGATTGCTCCCTCCTGAGAAAGGGCTGTGGCAAAAGGAGGGGGGGTTACAAAAGGGCAATCACAACAACAGTATGAAAAGAATTCCAGCTGTAAGAATGTGGAATCCACTTCCAGCTATAAGTGTGGAATCTGGTTAATTAGAGGTAGTGTAGAGAGAGATGAGAGAGGAGTCTTGGATAATTAATGGCACAGAGGAAGGTTAATTGGATTCTGTTTAGCCATTCATAGAATGCATGCTCAAGGAGACAGGGAGAGGGGCTGAAAATTAAAACCAAGTGAAAGAGATCTCTTTTTGTATAAGAGCCAATATGAAACTAATTACCCCAGTGACAGGGAGAGAGGGAGCTGAGGAAGAGGCTGTGGAGGTTGGGCATCCCTGTGGCTCAGCACTAAGGAAAAGTTGTTTGGGTACAATGGTCCTTGTATTCAGCCACTTCTCTGTGGATTGAGAACTAAACTGTGTTTCTCCTGCAGGGAGGCTCTTTGGTACCTGCTGTCCAGCACTCCCTCTCGCTGTAGAGCTGCCTGGTGCTGCCCAGGCATGCAGGTCCCCCTGCCACATGTTGTGCCCTCACCATCCCTCCTGTTTAAGCCCCTCCGTTTAGACATTTTAAATTCAAACTAGAATTTGAATCTGCTCGTCCCTGCTTAAAGCAAGTGGTATGAAGGTGGTGAAACAACAAATTGCAGAGGTCCCCAAAGAGCTTGCTGGAGCTCCTCTTTGATTTCATAGAATCATGGAATCATTAAGGTTGGAAAAGGCCTCTAAGACCATAGAGTCCAACCACTGCAAAGCCACCACTAAACCAAGTGCCACATCCACATGTATTTTGAACACTTCCAGGGATGGTGACTCCTCCACTGCCCTGGGCAGTGTCTTCTAGTGCCTGATCACCCTTACAGTGAAGAAATTTTCCCTAATATTCAATCTAAACCTCCCTTGGCACAACTGGAGGCCGTTTCCTCTCATCCATTTCAGGGCATTCTGCAGTGACATGATATCCACAAGCCTCCTGTGAACTCAGCCCTGTAGCTCAGGAGCTACTTTCCTAGAGACAACAAACATCTCAAGCTTCCCGGAAGCACAAAAATATCAATGGGGTATTTTGGGATTTGTTTTAGATGTGTCTTTCCTGGGGAGAAGCCTGGACCTCTCCATCTCCTATGCCAAGGCTCCTGATAATCTTTGGGGCATCATGGCATGGTGGAGCAGGAAATTTCCCTTTTAAAGGCTGGGAAGGGTGAGGTCCTAGCATGGCCAACATCTGCTGCTCTTGGTGGAACAGGCCCCCCTCCGTGAGCCCTGTCCTGGGCACTGAACTGAGCTGCTGCCAGAGGAGCTCGGCTCCCAGGCTGCTGCTGCAGAGGCAGGTGTTAATCTGCTCTTTTATTGACAGAAAACTCTCAAGAGCGATGTGCTGGTTACGCTGGTGCGTGTGGAGTACAACAGAGCAGTCCTGGGAGAGTCCTCCAAGGTCGATGTCTTGCCAGACGGGACAGCAAGCTACAATTTCACGACTAGCTTTGAGTGCAGCGCCGACGGGCCCAACTCCTTGGATGTCATTGCGCAGAAACCGCTGCTCTGTAAGTACCTGGCGCTGGATCCCCCTCCTCAGAGGTGGGTACTGTCAGCTGCAGGAGTCCCTTGTTCAGGGATAACACTTGAGCAGCAGCAGTGGGAGGATCTCAGCACTTGTGTTTCCATCTCTGCCAGTTGGAAGAATCCCCTTCCATGTCGGCCTGTGCTCCTTTGGCTTCACTGTGCATGTTGGCTTTGGGAGATGACGAGGAGCATGTGCCAGAGCTCACACAGACCCTTCCCAGCCCCAGAACTGCTGGTCTGAGGAACTCTGCCAGCTTCTCTCCTTCTATCTCCTTAGTGACTGTGGTAGAAGTGGGGCAAAAAGAGAAGAAAAAACAGGAGAAGACCACACCTCTTGGCCAAGCTGTGGTGGACCTTCTACCTCTGCTACAAGGTACAACATTGACTTCCACAGCCTCCATAACCACTTCTTTATCTTTGGCACTTTTTTATCTTTGCTTAAGGAACCCTGACTATAACTTACCTCCTTCTGACAAAGTGACCTTCATAGCTCTGCAAAATCTGGCTGGGGGGAGAGGGGGTAGCATCAGTAACTCAGCATTAGGAGTTAGACCATGATTTTGTCTAGTGGAAGGGGTCTCTGCCCATGGCAGGGGATTGGAATGAGATGATCTTTAAGGTCCCTTCCAACCCAAACCATTCTGTGACTATGATTCTCTGCTGAAAGTCTCACTTTAGGCTGTTTGCACTCCCGTTTCTTCCCAGGAGAGTGTTCATTGAAGGTCTCAGCTCCTTTGTATGCAGTGCCTGCCTCCCCCTCAGAGAGCCCACGCCTGGAGGTCATGGTATGTGGAATTCGGAACTGTTCCTTCCCTCATTCAGCTCTCTGCTGCTTTTTAATGGGAGGGAGAGCATGACTCAGCCACCTGGCTCATCACAGATGTGGTGCAGCCCTATATGTTACAGGCTTGGAGGCCTTTCCTGCTCCCATTGACGTCTGTCCCTAGCTGCCTGTGATAGGTGAAGTCATGCTGGGAAATGTTAATGTGTGCAGCTACTGATTTGCTCTGGAAAAAAAAACAGAGATGGAAATCACAGTGCTGAAAAACTCAAAAAATACAACACCTGGGTCACCTCTCCAGCTTTATTAGTTTTCCTTTCTGTGGATAAAATATCTGAGTCCATTATTGCACGAGCTCTGGCTGCCTTTTCTGAAAGGTCCTTATTCATTCAGCTGGTTGCAAAGTACCCAGTGACTAAAATGAAGGGAATGAAGTATGAGACTGGGAAAGAGTGTCCAATTTTGCTGCTGAGCCTGCCTGCAGTGAGCACCAGGAGTGAATTGGAAGGGTGGATATCACATTAGCATCTCTGTGTTTAAGAGGTTCACAGTGAGCAAGGTGGGGGCACACTCATTAGGGAGGCCAGGTAATAAATGCTGACCAGCTGGTTTTTCATTGCACACCATCCATCCAGGGCTGGGACAGGTAATTAAAGGCTGCACACAGAGCATGGAGATAGGGCAGAGGCAAAGCACGGCCTTCTGAATCACCAGGGGAAAAGCATCATTTTCCATCCTTGATGTTCCTTCTCTGCGGCTCCTTTTATGAGACCCTGCCTCATTCTCCATGGCTCATTTTATGAGACCCTCAGGGCACATGCCCTACCTCAAACAGGCTGTGATTTAAACAAACAAATACCACAATTGAGCCAAATTGATCCTGAAATTCCTTTCCTGTCCTGGTCTGTTTTCTTTTACATCTGAGATGAGGCATAAGATAACATTATACATTCTGGCCTCAGTTTTCTGCTTGCTTCTCCTTAAGACTAGGCAACTTATAATTGTCTAGTTACTGGCTCTACTTTACCCTTGTCTCACAGGCTGGCCTTGAAGTGACAGTGTGCACCAAAGAGCCCCTGCTCTCTGCCACGGAGTTCTCAAGTGGGAGCCTCCTGAGTGTCACGCTGGAGGCAGCTTATTCTGTTCCTGAAGCACTTGCCACTGATTCCCAGCAAAACTACATGGCTTGTTTGCAAGTACCAGCAGCTGATGAGGTGAGAATGGTCCAGGCATGGTGACAGGGGATTTGGGTTGTTCTCCCACACCACAGAACAAGTGTCCAGGCACGTGGGCTGTACAGTTGCTGTGCCTGTGCACCAGCAGCCTTTGTTGAGAGGCCTTAGGGGCTCTGTGGCTTGACATGTTTCTTTAACAGAAAGCTCTGCTTGGAAACATTGGGATTCAACCTGGCAGTGTTTTTTCCACAAGGCTCTTTATATTTATCCCATTCTTTGTATGTGTGTGGTGGAGTGTGTTTTCTGAGCCAGGCCCTGCACTGCTGCTTAGCTTTGTTATCCCAGCTCCGAGCAGCTGGCTCTTACTCCTGCTTCTGTTGGAAATGCAAATCCTTTGTTTCTCTGGTCTCTCCAGAAGGAACTCCCCTTGCTCTTCAGGAATGGCATTGTGAAGGCTGATGGTGAAAAAGAACCATTACCCCGTCCCAAAAACTGGCCCCTTGGTAACATCCTGGCCCCTGGTGCCCTGAGCATACCCAACTCCTTCATTGTTGGAGGGCCCTATGAGGATGAGGATGGAGAGCTCACCAGAAGTGAGGTGAGGAACGACTGGCAGGGTCACAGATGGAACTGAACCAGCAGGGACTGAGAAAGATTTGTTACGAGGAGGTGGTTGGTCAGTCCCCTGCTCAGTGTCCAGGCACGGAGATGGTTCCCCTGGGACAGTAGGCATGCAGACTCACTGCAGGAGAGATCCCGAGGGGCTGTGTGGCAGGTCTGGTCCCCAAAAACCACCCACACCGAGCTGCTGGGCTGGGAGTTGTGTTATGTGCTGTGAGCCAGGCTCTTAACACTGATGGTGTCTGCAGGAAGGGCTGCTGGCTTCTCCGCTGGGCTGGCCTGGCTATGGGGACTTGGGCACCTCTGTTTGACTCACATGCTCTCCCAGGGAACATTTCTGGGGATAATCCAGGCTGTGGATTGCTGTCCTGGCTCTGACTGCATGCTGTTTCTCACAGGATATGGAATTCAGGCTCCAAGCAGAAAGCACAAAGAGAATCGTCTGGGACATGGAAAGGCGCTGTTACCTGGATGCTGCTGCAGTAGCTGTGTAAGGGACCTGAGGAAACCACCCCAGAACATGCTCAGATGAGTGACCTGAGGCTGGGAGCAGCAACATGCAGGGGGTCTCAGACCTCCTGCAGGTCAAACTGTGGCTCTGCCTCACCTCCCGTTGCTCCTGTTGGCCTGAGCAAGGGAGCAGTTTGAACTGCCTTGAACTGCTGTGCTGGGAGAAGGTGGAGAAGCTGGAGCTGCTGTCTCCAGGCCACAAATGCTCGTTCCTGTTGCCAGCAACTGGGGCTGGGGACTCTTTGAAAGAAGGGGCAGCAGTTATGGTGAGCAGGCATGGAGCAGGGTGGCCCACACAGCTCTCCTCTGAGCTGCTAATTAAATTTTACTGAATTTTCAATGCATTAAAAACTTTCACTCCATGTGGGCACTCCTCATTTGTTTTTTTATTGGATAAGCATTATCTTTAGCAGCTCCAGATATGCTCAAGATCAGGCTAAGCGTTCCATTTCTCTTTGAATCCTTCTGTTTTCTTGGCCTCAGCTGCATCATGGCTGTGAGTTTTACAGCAAAATTACTCCTTGTGTAGAAATATTCCCTTCTATTTCATTTGATTTTTAAAATTCTTTTCCCTACATGTCTCTTGGTTTCAGAGTCACCAGCCACATTGCATGGGAGCTCAGGGTCTGCTTGCTTTGTGCAGTTCAGGATTTACACCAAAGTTAACCACACTCCTTCTTGCTTGTTTTATTTCTGAAGTAACTAGGGGAGAGAGAAAACCGAGTGTGTCACTCTCTCAGTTGTTTTATAGCTGGTTGTGCCATAAATGAAAACAGCAGTGGGTGGAGGGGAAAATGTCCCCAGCTGCCCCAAAGCACACATGTTCCTGTGGCCTGAGGGTGTTTGCTGTGGGCCCGGGTTGAAGCAAACCCAAGAGGGGCTGCTGGGGCAGAAAGGAGGGTGGTGGGGCTCTCCAGCTTGGTTTGTGCATCCCCTGATCCCTGCTTTGTGCCCAGGCTGCAGAGGCGCATTGCGGAGTGTCGGTACTGGCCTGTGGAGCTCTGCAGGGTGTCCACGGCCCCAGCCAGCAAAGGCAAAGCTAGCAAAGTTGACAAGGTAACAGTGGGGAGGGGTATGCATTTTCCTTTTGATGCCTTTGTGATACCAAAACCAGCCTTGAACCGGCCAAAGCAAGTCAGAGAGCAGGAGGCTTTGTAAAAAATCCCGTTTATAGAGCTGTTAAATAGTCAAAGGGTCATGTTTTTTCCTTATAGCATACAGAGCTCTCACTGGTGGTCTGTGGCAGCTGGGTGGAAAGAGGTCAGAGGAAGGGTGCTTTTTAGAATCACAGAATCCCAGAATGGTTTGGGTTGGAAGGAACCTCAAAGTCCATCTCATTCCAACACCCTGCCATGGGCAGAGACACCTTCCACTAGACCAGGCTGCTCAGAGGCCTGTCCAGCCTGGCCTTGAAGAGAATGAAGGTAATTCACTGAGCTTGTCTTTGGCCAACTTGAAGAAGTTCATGCCTTCTTTCTTGGGCTGTAGGTAAGTTATGATTTTGGACCTAAACCAGGGTGATTTAACAGAGGAACAGCCTCTTAGCTAATGGTTCTGTTCCTGGCAGCTGGTAGTGTGAGAGCTCCTAATCTGTTCCATGGTAAAGTCATATAAATTGGTGTAAATTCCTTTCAGCACTCACCAGGGCCAAGATTTTGCAGTCACCTGGTTTCTGTCCAGCCCAAGATGCACAGGGTGGGGTTTCTAACCACACAGCTGCTAACTTTGCAGCTGTATCTCAATAAGACCATCCTGAAGAATAGCAGAGTGCAGGAGTTAGAGAGAAAAGCTGCCCCACAGGGTTTGGGATGAAATTAATATTCTACATATGGAATGACTCCAGTGTATTCATCCAGGTTGTCTCGGCTGTGTGCCAGTGACAGGGAGCCCCTGGCTCATCAGGTGCTTCACTTTGCTATGTGGCCTCTTCTTAATGGGATCAGTGACCCTGTTTCCCTGAGGAGAATAACTGTCCCTTGCTCTGTGTTTCCAGGGAGATGAAACACAGATTTCCTTCCATGGTGTGGCATATGTCAACATGCTGCCTTTGCTGTGCCCTGGTGTGAAGGAGATCCGAGGAGCTTTCCGTGTCTTTGGCTACCAAGACAGTGAGGTGTTTGAGAAGGTGAGAGCAGCCAGGCAGCCAGAGCTCCAGCTCTGCAGCTGGGTTTGCACAGAGAGGTTGGGAGTGGACAGCGTGGGCAGGGGGGTGTTTGGGAGCAGACAGGGTGGGCAGAAGATGTTTGGGAGCAGACAGGGTGGGCAGAAGATGTTTGGAAGCAGGCAGCATGGGCAGGGGGGTGTTTGGGAGCAGACAGCGTGGGCAGGGGGGTGTTTGGGAGCAGACAGGGTGGGCAGGAGGTGTTTGGGTGCAAGGAGTATGGGCAGTGGGGTACTTGAAACTGGATCTGAACCTTCTCTGCTCTTCTGGTGATGGAGAAAAATAGTGATAAAAGCTCTTAGGTGCAGATTTCTCCAAGACAGGGAATTTCTGGGGGTGTGTGAGCAGGTCTGGGGGCTTAGAGAGGCTTTGAATCTCACTCCACTCCCCTCTCTGCCATCATCTGAGAGCTGTAAGAATGCTCCTCTCTCCCCAGTCTGGGCAAATGAACTGTGTTGCTGGGAAGAGCAAACAGTGGCTTTAAAAGGATTGCGTTACCCCAGGCAACCACCAAAAAAGCTGTCACTGGAGCTCTTTCAGCTCTGGCTCACCGAGGTTTATTTTTCTTTGCATTTCTCCCTCTCTGTTACTAAGAGTGACAGTTACATCTCCATTTTCCCACCCTCCTGGAACAGACCTGAGCTTGTTTCAGGAGGGCAGATGCACAGCCTGGTTTTACCACCCACGTTCCCTGTGGTCCAGGCGCAGGAGCCAGGTGAATTCCAGCCCTTCTGCTGTCTCCCTGCTCCCACTGGCTGCTGTAGAGCAGGGCTGGGCACACAGCTGTCAGCTGGGCTCTGCTTCCCCATCATGAATGACAGCATCTTGGCTGTGTGGTGCTGCTTGTCCTGTGGCATCTGTCACGAGTGAAGTCCTTCTCGTTCCTTGGTGTTATGGATGCTTTTGGCTGCCACGTGGTCTAGGCAGTCTCCATACAGCTGCTCCATCCCTTCCCCAGGATCCCCATAATTCTTGCAAGCCCAATTCCTGTAACCATGATGGGGGAATGGCCTGTCTAGGCAGTCAAACACTGTGTAAACACAGAGCCTGACAAACCCATTTCTTGCAGTTCCCTGGTGTGTGTCAGGGAAGCTGCTCCACACCGGGGGAGCTGAGAGTTACTGTCAGGCAGGTGGGGGCACCCAAAAGTTTGCAGAGCAGATGTGATGAGGGTGGCCAGACTCCTCTAACTATCCACATCACCAGGCAAGTCCATAGCTGTGAGTCAGGTCTAGGATCCAGCCAGGAGTTGTGTCAGGATCATAGAGCTGGGTTCTAGCATGTCTATCACATAGCTCAGGCAAGGATCAAGGGCCAGTCCTCAGTGAAAACACAAATCTTGAGAGAAGATGGAAAGACCCTGCTGAGTCTCATCGTCCAACCTGAGGCTTCACAGCTACATGGGATCAGGGCTGACCTGGAGCATTGGCAGCTGGACTTCTAGGGGAGGAGAATGAGGTTGCAAAGCTTCTTAATGCATTTAAGACCCTGATGATGTTTTGTGATGTGAGAGGTTAAGGCAAAGGGGTGAGGAAGCCTACTTTGTCCCTTGATTCCCTCTGTTCCCTCTTTTTTTCAGACCAAAAGTCAGCACAGTATTTTCTGGGAACTCAAGTCGCATCTCAGTCTGATCAAAGAAGGGCTGGGGACCCCTCCCCTTCCCAGTAAGACTCAGAAGGAAGACAAAGATTCCAACAGAACGGTAAGGTCTTGGGAGGCACATTGCACTGTGATTGCTCTGCTTCCACGTCTGGGGTAGTTGGGACATGCAGGAAACAGGGGTGGATGCAGGAACCGGGGATGAAACTGTGTTGCCTCAGCCAGCTAAGAGATACTGTCATAGAATCACAGAATCTCCTCCCTTGGAAGGGACCCACAAGGATCATCGAGTCCAACCCCTGCACAGGACACCCCAACAATCCCACACTGTCCAATCTCTCCTTGAGCTCTGGCAGCCTTGATGGTGTCCCCACTGCCCTGGGGAGCCTGTTCAGTGCCCAACCACCCTCTGGGGGAAGAACCTTCTCCTTATATCCAGCCTAACCCTGCCCTGACACAGCTCCAGCCATTCCCTTGGATCCTGTCACTGGTCACAGAGAGCAGAGGTCAGTGCTGCCTTTCCCTCATGAGGAATCTGCAGACCCTGAGGAGGTCTCTCCTAACCTGAAATCTTAGCACTGAACAAAGGTACCATCTCACACCCTGAACTTGCAAAGATACGAGATCTATGGAGACTGAAACAAGAGACATCTTTTCTTTTTCTGAATCATTACAGAGCCCATCCAAAATCCAGTTGTCAGATGGCACTGGAGGACCTGACAGTACCAGAATTTGCAGCGTTGATGGACAGGTAATTATGTTTCTCCAAAGAGAAGGAGATGCTAGAGCATCACTGTGCTGGTGTCTCACACCTTCCACACAATTAAATTCCTTAAGAGTGAGTTGGACAAGGGATATTTCACATAGATGCTGTCCCAGAGTTCTTCCAGTGATGTCCAGCTGGAGATCAGACAAGCATTGGGCCAGAAGGTCTCTGTAAATTATCAGGCATTTATTTAAAAGGGTTCCTTCATATTTTGGCTTCTTCCTCTGAATGCACATTCATTCTACAGGCAGATTGATTATCCAGGCTCTCCCCTTTTTCCTAACCTGTTTTCCTGAGCTGAATTTTGCTGCTGTAACTCATTCTGAGGGCGAGCCATAAAACAAGCTGTATCTCTGCAGTCTGGAGATCTGTAGCTGTATGCTCAGTATTTCATCGTGCTGGGAAGGCTCCAGACAGCACGACAGTGAGAGCAATGTTTATCTTCACAGCAATACAGTGAGGCAGGAACGTTCCTGGTGCTGGAGATAAAGCTGGACAAGGCCTTGGTCCCCAAGCGGCTGCGGGAGGAGCTCACCCGCCGGTGCGTGAGGAGGGGCTGTGCTCCGGGGCTGATGGCTCATTTCTGCAGGGTAGGGAGGGGGCTGTGCAGAAAGCTCCCCCATGGAATGCTCTGCAAGGACCAACCCAGGGCATGAGACAAAGCCCACGGGAATCAGGGGGAGGATTTGGCCAAACTGCTTCAGAGGTGGCATCTGGTGTGTTGGGAAAACACTTGTTCATCCCAGCTGGCATCTCCCTGCCGTTCCTCTCGAAACAAGAGACAGCAGAGCAGCACAACAGTGTCTGTGTTCCTGTCTGGGCTTTGTTTCCCACTAATCCCTGTGTGCTTGCCTTTTGCCTGTGTGTCCTGGCCACCAGCATGGACTGTCCAGGGTAGTACTGCTGTAACTTCACCAGAACAATTCTGTCATTTTTACCTTTTCAGAAGTTTTCTCACAATATTTTACCCGATTTTTGGCTTTTATGTTAGTTTTCATGTTGTTCTGCTGCTCTTTCATCTCTGCTACTTTGAGTCTTCTACTGTCTGTTTGATTTGAGGCAGTTCCTCCCTGCTGTGTTATGGGCTAGGAAAGGACCAGCACATCTCATTTATTGAGTAAAAAAACAGAAAGTGCAGCAAATTAATAAAGTATAACAAGTGCAGATCTATGTCTCTCTCAAACAGAAGTATCAGCTGTTCTTTGAAGGGAGAGTATGCATGTTGTCCTCTGTGCTGCCTACTGTCTTCCAGGAGGAACAGGTTGAGGAAGGTGAATCCCCCTTAGAACAGACATTTCCTGGCCTTTTTTATACCATTTCTAGTGCAATGCATGTGAGTTCAGGGTAACTCCTCATTCACCTGCTGTATGCAGCTGAATGAGGCATGTGGCACCTTGGCTCATTGGGTTATAAGGACTGAGAGTGTTCTCATATCCAGCAAACAGAAAATGTTGATAAAATCTCAATTAATTAAGGCTGTTTTGGCACCAAGGATTTTAATCCCACAATCTCACAATGTTTCAGGTTGGAAGGGACCACTGGAGGTCACCTAGTCTGACCTCCCTGCTCAAGCAGTGTCCCCCAGAGCAGGTTACTCAGGGTCATGTCCAGGTGGCTTTTCAATATCTCCAGGGAGGGAGACTCTACAGCCACTCCTGTGCCAGTGCTCAGTCACCCTCACCTTGATAAAATCTTAGTAAAAATTATAGTAACCCTAATGAAAGGTGTAACATGACTAATGTAAGTCCAGTATTGGCCCAGACAGGGTTGGTGTGGTGTCTGGGGGTAGGTGGTCTAAGGTTGGTGTCTGGTGTCAATCTGTGACCAGGGGATGAGGTGCCATAGCTGCACTCTGTGATGTTGGGAACTGATGGATCAGGTGACTTGGACTGTACAGTGATCAAATTTTTCAGAGCTTTCCTCAGGTTGGTTCCTTCCTTACAGCTGTTCTGGCAGAGCAGGAGCTCTGAGTTACAGATCTGCTGCTCCAGCAGTGTGTTTTAGATTGCCACTAATAAATGTTAACCCTGCTATGATGAGCTACAAGCTACTGGCCTTGACAGTTCACTCTTGGTCTGGCATCAGTTTTCGTCCCAGGTCCCTGTGAGGTGTCTCAGGGACACGATGGCAGGTTGGAGCCCTCTCACTACACGCTGCTTGTGCCCACAACAAGCTGACTTCCCTGGCAGTTTATCTGGCTGATCTCTTCTGTGCTCTCATTAACAGGGTCAAGGAGATGATTCCTTCTCGCCCTGCACTGCCTGCCCAGACTGAAGGAGCCAAGAAGGTACGTGCAAGAGTGTGTGACCTTGCCACCACTCTGCCACCCATCCTGCCCTCATTCCTCTCACACAGGAGAGTCTTCATTCTCAACCCTGCAGCAACATGTAGATGAGGTTTGAAGAAGACAATAGTGCAAGGCCACAAAGATGGTGAAGGGTCTAGAGCCATATAAGGAGTGGATGAGGTCACCTGGTGTGTTCAGCTGGAGAAGTGGAGACTGAAGTCAGACCTCACTGGGGTCTGCAGCTTCCTCACGAGGGGCAGTGGGAGGGGAAGCTCCGATCTCTGCTCCCTGTGACCAGGGACAGCAGCCAGGGAACATCTGGAGCTATGTCAGGGCAGGGTTAGGTTGGATCTCAGGAAAAGGTTCTTCCCCCAGAGGGTGGTTGGGCACTGAACAGGCTCCCCAAGGCAGTGGGCACGGCCCGAAGGCTGCCAGAGCTCGAGGAGTAATTGGACAATGCTCTCAGGGACAGTGTGGGATTGTTGGGGTGTCTGTGCAGGATCAGGAGTTGGACTTGATGATCCTTGTGGGTCCCTTCCAACTCAGGATATTCTGTGATTCTACAATTCCATGAAATACCCAGAAAAGGGAACTTCTGGCTGTGTTATCTCCACACTAGTGTGCCTTGGGAATTCATTCCTGGGGTACATAGCTCGTGTTCACAGCCCATACAAAGGGAAGAGATGGAGCAAAGGAGGGAAGGCAGCAGTGAGGGGATGTTTGGAAGGGAACGGGATGCTGGGGAAAGAGGCTACCAGAGCCTAATGTTTGCCCTGGGCAGTGCCAACAGTTTCTTGTCTCTGATTAGCCCATGTGCTTCATCAGACTCAGACAAACATGAATCAGCCCTGACCACTCTCAAGTCACCCAGAATTCTTGAGGACCAAGATTATGGAGATTACAGGCTCTGCTGAAGAAGGCTGGCTCCTGGGTTTAAAGGCTCCCAGTAAATTAGATATATTTTACTCACAGACAGTTATATTGCTATAGAAGAGACAGCAATGACCGAAATACTGTGTTCTTATTAAAAAAATCTTGCAGGAAGGAGCTCTTTTGTGTTTACCTGTAGATATTTTCTCAGCCCTCAGGCGTGGACAGGAAAGGATGTGTGACAGAATAATTGAGTCAGGTGGTGTTAATGGGAGGCGTGCGCTGTGACAAATCAAATACATATCAAGGCTGATTGCATAAGTGACTTGTGAAATTTAATTAATTAATTTCCTAGGTGGTGGAAGATTATCACAAACGTGTCACGAGCGTTGCCAATGCCATCCTGAGTGAATACCACAAGCTCTTTGGGAAGCAGCTGCCTGACCAGGGAGCAATAGACCACCAAACCCTGGAGGAACAGAAGCATCAGCTCAACCATGAGCTCAACACCTCTGGGAAATATTTTGCTTTTAAGGAACAGCTAAAGGTAAAGGCTCATTTGTGCTGTTCTGTCCCGACAGTTTTTCAGTGAGGAACTGCTGCTCCATGGTGGTAACTCGGGATGATGTGGTGCTCCAGAATCCCCTCCTGGCACTCAGGGCTGTTGCCACAGGCATTGGGGGGACAAGATTCACCTCTAATGGAGGAAGTACCAAGCTGCTTTGGTCCTACACCTGGAGAACACTCCCTATGAATGGGAGATGGTCACATCCATTTGCCCCATGCTCATAACCTGAGGAAGGCAAAGCTGATATCTCACACACCCACAGTCTGCCCTGGCAGGAAAAAGGAGTTCCCCTCTCTCAGCTGCACAGCCCTGGCTGTGCTCTGACCAGAGACCCCCTCTCTGTGCCAAGGGGATGAGGCTTCCACATGCTGTCCCTAAAGGGGCACTGGAGTGTCAGGGAGGTGGGGAAGGAATTCCCCCTGCTTGCTTTTTTTCACTTTTAACAGTGCTGGGCTGGATTTATTCCTCAGAACTAAGTTGCAGCTTCAGGAAAATCAGTGTGTTCTGGCTCTTTCTGATAACGGAGCTGGTGGGGGGCATAGGGAGGACCTTCCTCATCCATCATTCCCATGTTTCTATAGTATCCTGTGGTGAAGATTGTGAGGGAGAAATACCTGAAGACCACAGCATTTGAGACCCAGGAGGAGCTCCAGGCATTCCTCAGTGACCTCTACGTGTACCTCGTGGAACAGATGCACGTTGCCCTGAACCAGGTAAGGAGAAACCTGGGGCACTTGGGCCACGACTTCACTGTGAATCCAGGGCAGGTGAAGGGCTGTTGCCTTCAAGACAGAAGCAGACTCATGTTTCCATTTCTGCAGTTATCACACATGGACCCCAAGCCACACTCAAGGCAGGGTCCAGTGCATCTGTATCCTGCTGCTACAAAATCCTGATGGTGGCATACGTGTGAGATGCCACTTGTAAAGCTGCTGTACCTGGGGGCTGGGTTTGTGCCTCTTGCCGCTCACCTGGGCAGAGCACAGACCTCCAGCATGAGCTGGGGTCACCAGTGAGTGACCCCAGAAGCTTTGATCTAGGGAATGCTGTAAATAATCATAGAAACATGGCATAGTTTGGGTTGGAAGGGACCTTAAAGCTTGTTTTACCCCCTGCCATTGTCAGGGACACCTTCCACAGATGGGGCAGCCACAGCTTCTCTGGGCAACCTGTGCCAGGGCCTCACCACCCTCACGGGGAGGAATTCCTTCCCAATATCCCATCTAACCCTGCCCTTTGGCAGTGGGAAGCCATTCTCCCTTGTTGTGCCTGTCCATGCCCTTGTAAAAATGGATATTGCCCTGTTCCTGTGTGGCAGAGGTACCAATAAGTGACAGGAATGTGTCCCACCACAAAGAGCAGCTGGGACAGCTTGCCTTTCCCTGGTGTCCAGCCCCAGCCATACTGGTCTGTACTGGGTGCACTGCTGGACTGGGATCACATGAACCATTCTTCCCCTCCCCAGTAACACTGTCCCACTCCCCACCAGCTCCTCTCTGAGGAAGGTGCTTCTCCCGCCCCTCCATCCCGCACGACTCAGGAGCAGCTTGGGCTCTTTGCTCGTGAAGCTGAAGCCAACAAGGACTACAAACTGGCCTCTCTGTACCACCAGCAGGTAAAGGAGCCCCTGTCCTTCCCTGCCCACGTCCCCTGTGTCTGTGCTGGCAGCAGTGTGGGGCCACTGGTGACAGCTCAGCCAGCCTGGACTGTGGTGTAGGGACAAAGGAGCTGAACGTGACCGGGATACTCAGACTGGAACGGGAAGGATTTTCCAGGGAGATGCTGCTCTCTGCAGGATGTGTGACTATCCCTGGCCAGGTCGCTAAGGACTCATATATATGAGTATTGTCCATTCCTGAAGCTTGACAGAGCTCAAGAAGCATTGGGACAATTTTCTCGGGCACAGGGTGTGACTCTTGGGGATGGTTCCTGTGCAGGGCCAGGAGTTGGACTCGATGATCCTCATGGGTCCCTTCCAACTTGGCATATTCTGTGATTCTGTGACTCCAGCCTCAAGGCCACGGGAAATGGGATGAGCTGGTCCAAGAGGCTTGCTGGGTCAGTACTGGGGACACTGGGCCCTTGGAGGGGGTCAGCTGGAGATGGAGGGTATGTGTTAGGTGGAGGAAGCTTAGAGGAAGTGGGCTTCCAGCACGATCCCAATTAAGGGACACCCTCACATGTGATAGGCAAGGGCTTGATTCCTGCTAAACTGGGCTGGGGTGGTCAAGAAAGCCCTGATCTCTGTTGCCTAGAGGATAGCTCAGGACCAGCACAACATCCAGGCCTGGCTGGACTATGGAGCCTTCTGCCTCCTGCACGAGGACACCACCAAAGCCCAGGAATGCTTCCAGCAGGCTCTTTCTGTGGACCTCCAGCACATCCAAAGGTGCTGAGCGCTCCCAATGGGTTGGGGGAAGGTGGGGGGTGTCCCCCACACCACTACCTGGGGTCTGCAAGGCTGACTGGCCCCCCTTGCCCCAGCTTGCTGCTCTGTGGGATTGGGGCTGTCATGCTGCAGCGCTATGAGGATGCAGAGGTTTTCTTTGAGGATGCCTGCTGCTTGGAGCCATCCAACATCGTAGCCTGGACCCTCTCAGGTACAAAGCCAAGCCTACCTGGTCGTCCAGGTGTTCCTGTAGAGCCAAGCATTTGTCCTGCTCCCGATCCTCTTCTCCCTGCTCCAATCTGAGAGCTAAGGCAAAGATTTTGCTAAGGGTCAGGTGTCTGCTTGTGCCACTCTGTCTGTCTCCCACAGGTTTGTTTTATGAGCTGCAGAATAATAACGTTCAGGCAGAAAGGAACTTCCGTGAGGCCAAGAAGCTCCTGCAAACCCAGCTCAGTGAGGAGAGAAGAATCCCCGAGGCTGCTGAGGGAGGAGAAGGGAAAAAGGATATTTCTCCCAGCACAGACCCAGAGGAATTCTTGCCAGGTAATGCTGGGCAAACCTAGGAGGTGCCCTGGCACCAGCAAGGAGGGGCTTGGAGCTGTGTGGGACGTGGTAAATGGTGGAAGGAGGGGAATTTCTAAGAGGAGAAATACAAAGGGCGAAGGAAGAAGATGTGGACTGTGAGCTGGAGTAGAATTCCATGAAAGCTGTTGCTGTGAGTTCCCAACACAGCTCGGAAAGCTCTGCCTCACCAAAGGACTAACCAGCAGCTGAGTGGTGACCCTGAACTCAAGGCTTCCTCTGGAGCCTTGCTGAGTCCAGCCTGAGGTGAGACTGTCCTGAGTCCCAAATATTTGGCCAGGCTGCAGGAAGTTCTGGCTGGCTTTGTTTTTAATGTTGTCACTACTCCATGCACAGTGCCTCAGGCCAGCAGGCTCATGTCATGTGTGGTTTTTGGTCCCTTCTGATTATGAGGGAAGGGATATTCATAGAATCATGGAATCACTAAGGTTGGAAAAGACCTCCAAGATCATTAAGTCCACCTGTTAACGCAGCACCACCATGTTCACCACTAAACCATGTTCCCAAGTGCCACATCCATATGGCTTTTGAATACTTCCAGGGATGGTGACTCCACCACTGCCCTGGGCAGCTGTGCCAGGGCCTGACCATTCTTTTAGTGAAGAAATTTTCCCTAATATCCAACATAAACCTCCCCTGGCACAATTGGAGGCCATTTCCTCTCATCCTGCCTCATTTATACCTGTTTCTGGCTTCACGTGGTAACCTTGTACTCAAAACCCCAGCCCCAGGTATTGCCTCCTGCAAAGAAAGTTCTTCCCACCTTTGAAAATTTGATAGATCTTTTATATTTTCTCTCTTCTCCTTTTCTTGTGGAATCATGCTCCCAGCTGGGCAGTTTATGGCAAACCCTTTCCACATAATGGTTGTTGGGGGTTTCATTCCAGAGGGGGTTCCAGATGGCTCAGCTGACAAACTTTCAGAGGTGGTGGATCCTGCCCTGGCCTGTGTGACATCCAAGGAAGAGGCTACGGCACCAGAGACAGCCCTGGAAGGTCAGGGAATGGGGACCTGGTGTGCAGGGGAGAGCCCAGTGCTGGGAGATGGCTTTGTGGGATCAGTGGGGAGTAATGTGGGAGCAAGGAGCTGTGCATGTCACAACACCAAGGGCTGTTCTCTCCCCCTAGCCAGGGAATCTCCAGGCAAAACAGGTTCATCCCGATTTTCAGAGCAGCACATCTCAGGATAGACAGCCTGAATGCAGCTCTCTCTCTCATGTCATGTACCCAATGGCCTTCCTCTGCTGTTGGAATGTCTCTCTTCTGGGATGCCTGCTCTTAAACTGTCTCTATGGATCTCCTCTGGTCCTGTGGTATGTGATCTGCCTCCTCCACAGCTCCACTCCCCAGTGGATGGTGGACATGGCAGTGCCAGGTGCTTCAGGGCCCCTGGTTGGTCTGGGGAGGCAAGACCCTCACTTAAGTTGTTTTTGACAAGCATCATTCATAAATTCCCACCTTTTCTCTGAATTTGGACTGGAAAATCAGTGGGTCAAGAGCATTACTTCTTTTTAGATCTCATACAAAACATAAACCCTTCAGAAAGAAATGCTGAGTTAATTTCTGCTTCAGCCTCCCCTACCACCTCCTGGGTTTTACATCATGTTACTGGGATTCCTCTGTCCCCACCAGGATCTCAGGCCTTGCTCTGCCTCCAGAAATAAATCCCCCACTTTGGGACTGACAGAGACACATCTTCTTGCAGCACCATCCCTTGGTTCAGGACCTCACCAACCTCCCTGCACAATCTTCATGAAGGCAGTGGAATTCCTGATGAAAGTCAATGCTGTCCAGGTCAGCTCAACAGGGAGTGGAGGAGTGAGAAGGGAGGTTGGTTTATTCCCAAAAAGCTGGTGGCATCTTCAGTCAGCCTTGTTTCCTGGGCTCAGGGAATGAGCTGTAGCCACTCCAAATGCTGAGCACAAGAGGGAGCAACGCCACCACTGCCTAGAGATGCACAACTGTGGCTAGGCAGAGTATTCAGCCCAAAATGCTGGTTGTGGACACAGCCATCTCAGGCAGGTGAGGCCCTCAGGGGGCCTCAGCCCAGCACTGCCTGCTGCAGAGGGAACAGCCAGCTCAGAAATGGTGCAGTGTGCTCCTCTCTGTACATTCAGAGGCAGGAGCCATTATTGTGATGTTTCCAAGATGCCAGAACCCCTATGATTCAGACCCTTGTGTGTGTCAGAGTAATTTTTGTTCACCTGTGGAATGTCCCTGTCCCACACAGTTATCTCTGGGGTCTCTCTGATTGTCATGTTATGCTGCCTGCCTAAATTTTACATGGCAGAATGAGTTGATTAAAGCAAAACAGAACTAGAAGTAATCATGGAATGGTTTGGGTTGGAAGGGACATTCAGGTTCATCTCATTCCAATACCCTGCTATGAGCAGGGACACCTTCCACTAGACCAGGGACACCTTTCATTAGACCACATTCAAAGGAGGGGGAAAAAAAAATCTCCCATGTGTTTTCTGTTCATGGAAGTCAAACAGGTTGTCTGTCAGCCCCCTGCCCTGTCCTTCTGGTGTGCCTGTGGTTTCCCTGCTCCCCTAACCACCACCTGTGCCCTTCCTCCCCAGTTTGTTCACAAGGCACTGGCCCACGAGCTGCTGAGCCCGCAGGGAGGCCCCAGCTGTGGGTATTACCTGGCACTGGCTCGGACATACCTGCTGCAGGAGGATCTCCCCAGATGTGAGCAGTGTCTGCAGGAGGCCGTTCGGATTGACTGCACGGTAATGCCACGTGTGTCCCTGGGGGGCTGCAGCAGGACCCCACCCAAACACTGCAGCAACCTGTGCTGCTGTGTGTGTGAACCCAGAGCTTCGTTTCCACTTTACAATTCAATGTTAGTCCACAACAGTTTCAGCAGGGAGGGCAGTCACACCAGGCTGTGGTTGCAGCCCTGCCCTCCCTGTTATCCTATTCATTCCTGGCCTCCTGTCACCTCCTGCACAGACAGGTGGCATCTCTGAGCCTGTCTCTGCCTTTCCCTCTCCAGTATCTGCCTTTCTTTTCCCTTTGGATGGGTATATCCTGATCTCATTTCTCTTGGTGCATGAGCCAGGCTCTGTTTTGTGAGAAACAAGGTTGCTATTCAGCAGAGAGGGAAGGTGCCTCTGGGGAGGCAGGTTCAACAGAAGGAGGGAGGAAGGTGACACCTCGGAATGCTCTGTGACTGCTGACTGTACCTGGGAGCCTTGTGCAGGCCAGGACACTGGGCAGGGAGCTGGAGGGGGGATCCCATGGCTGGTGTCCTGCAGGCAGCCCACCACCTTCAACTCTGTGTGTAAAACCTGCCCTGCTATCATAGAATCATGGAATTGTTTAGGTTGGAAAAGCCCTCTAAGATCATTGATCCCCCAGCACTGCCATGTTCACAACTAAACCATGTCCCCAAGTGCCACATCCACATGGCTTTTAAATCTCCCCAGGGATGGGGACTCCATCTCTGCCCTGGGCAGCTGTGTCAGGGCTGGAGAGCCCTTTCAGTGAAGAAATTTTCCCAATATCCAATGTGGTGCAATTTGAGACCGTTTCCTTTTGTCCTGTCCCTTGTTCCCTGGGAGCAGAGCCCAACATCCCCCAGCTCCCCCCTCCTGTCAGGGGGTTGCAGAGCCAGAAGGTCCCCCCTGAGCCTCCTTTTCTCCAGGCTGAGCCCCCCCAGCTCCCTCAGCTGCTCCTGCTGCTCCAGCCCCTTCCCCAGCTCCGTTCCCTTCCCTGGACACACTCCAGCCCCTCAATATCTCTCTTATTGTGAGGGGCCCAAAACTGCCCCCGGGGCTGGAGGTGCCTCGGCGGTGCCAGCACAGGGGGAATTCACTGCTCTGCTCCTGCTGGTACAGCCCAGGGGCCATTGGCCTTCTTGCCCACCTGGGCACCCCTGGGCTCATGTTCAGCTGCTGCCAACTGGCACCTCTAGGTTCTTTCCCTCTCTCCCCTGGAGAGCCTGGAGTGCTGCAGGGGGTTGTTGTGATAATATAATTAAACACTGCTCAGCTTCTCCTTTCTGCTGCTTACAGGTGTCCCAGCCCTCCTCCCAGGTGTTTCTTTTTCCTGTCTCCCACCCATGTCTCACTCCTGGTTTTGTGTGCACAGAACCCAAATGTCTGGGCTCAGAAAGGACACCTGTGGTACCTGAAGGGGGACTGTGGCCAGGCAAAGGAGTGCTATGAGCGAGTGGTCAGTTTTGTGGAGGATGCTGTGGACATGCACTTTGTCTACCTGCGCCTGGGCTCCATCTACCTGGAAGAGAAAGAGGTGAGGAGCCAGCAGGAGTGGTGGAGGGGAAGTTACCACAAAGCAAGTTGCTCCCCCAGCAGCTGTGGGGAGAGTGGGTATCTGAGTCCCACTGGAGATGGGGTGTTTGGCAAATCCCTGAGGAGGGGGGGCTGCCTGTGATGTGCTGATGCAGAAGCATGGCTCTCTCTCCCCTGGCAGTATGGCCGGGCCAAGCAGATCTACCTGCTCGCCTGTGACAACTCTGCATCCTGTCTCACATGGCTGGGGGTGGGGATCGCCTGCTACAGGGTAAGTGCCACTGCCTTCATGTCATCCGTGCTTTAATCAGTGCCATGGCATGGGACACAGGGCTGGCTTTTGCATGATCCCCTTGATTTAAGTAAAGCTTGGCTGCCTGTGACCCGTGGCTCCACAGGCCATCATGTCCTGTGCACTGTCACAGTCCTACTGTGGCACCCAGGCTGCTCAGATGGGCTGTGTCACTGCTCAGCACCTGCTCTGGGAGCAGCCAGCCTTCCCCCTCATCTCAGCTCCAGCCAGAACCTCCTTCCCCAGGGTGGCATGGCAAGCAGTCTGGGCTCTGCTCCCAGTGCCTGCCTGCACATGACCTGCATGTCACCACCAAGGAACTGAGTGGGATGTCAGTAGGAAGGAATTTCAGTGCTTTCCCAAGGGAATCCAGCACATCTGAGGGGCTGCCAAGGACACCCAGCCACCAGCAGCATGGTATGTCCCCAAGGAACACCTCACCAGGTTCCTCCAAGGGAGTTTGGCCAAGGGAAGCAACCAGGGAAGGAACTTGAACTTCTGTTTCCCCCTTGGCCAAATGTGCAATTCCCGAGGGGCTGTGGAATCAGGCCAGGGAAGTGCAGCCCACCAGGCACGAGCTACCCCTGCCTGCCTGGACCTGCTGCACAGCAGGAATAGGGAGCAGGAGCACAGCCATGTTTCCTCGTGGAGCTGGATCACTCAGCTTCTGGAGGTGAAGGTGTTTATGCTGCTTTCCTTACAGCTGGAGGCTGATTTGAAAATAGTGTGTGATCCCATGGGGGTCAGCAGTGGGAAGTTTGTTCTCCAGACTGGAGATCTGGATGCTGGCACTGAGGATAACTACTTGTCTCTGTCCTAAATCCTTTCCCTGCCTCCCTGTCAGGGGAACCCTGCTAGGAGCTTTTGATGCACTGATTTCCTCTGCTGTTAGAGCAATGGCTGTTCACTTCTGAAGTCCCTTCTGCTTGCTCTTTGCCTTTTGTCCATGCCTCTCCTTGTCTCCCTCAAGCTGGGAGAGCTGGTGGAAGCAGAAGATGCTCTCTCTGAAGCCAATGCCCTAAATAACACCAATGCTGAAGTGTGGGGATATCTTGCCCTCATCTGTCTGCGAGTGAGTGCCCAGCCCTGGCCAGCCCAATGGGCAGGGGGGTTTTCAGGGGTTTATTGGGGGGCTTATTGGTATCTGCTCACAAACCTGAAGATTATGGTGTAGAGCTCAGTGGTAAAAAGTCTGGGGGAAGTGCTTGGGGAAAGCAAAGTGTTCAGATGGCAAAGGCAGAGCCCTTCCTTGCTTCCTGTCATCCCCTGGGGCATGTCCTCCCTGCTGAGCTTCTTACAAATGTCCCTTCTTTGAGATCTTGTGCCTTTCCTGGGGAAGGGGCACTGCCGAGGCACCTCCAGTCCTGGGGGCAGTTCTGGGCCCCTCAGGGTGGAGCCGGGGGAGGTCGGGCTCTGCTCCCGGGGAACAAGGGACAGGACCAGAGGGAATGGCCTCAAATTGTGTGGAGGTTTAGATTGGATATTGGGGAAATTTCTTCCCTGAAAGGGTGGGGAAAGGCCCTGGCACAGCTGCCCAGGGCTGTGGTGGGTCACCATCCCTGCAGGGATTTAAAAGCCGTGTGGATGTGGCACTTGGGGACACGGGTTAGCGGTGGCCTTGGCACTGCTGGGGGAATGGTTGGATTTGATGGTCTTAAAGATCTTTTCCTTCCTAAACGATGCTACGATTTCCTCCCTGGCGGCTCTGTCGCTGTCGCAGGGCGGGCGGGAGCTGGAGGCAGAGCAGTGCTACAAATACACCGTCAAGGTTCGTGTCTGTACCCCCGCAGGGACCGCCCGCCCTGTTCCCTCCACAGCTGGAGGCGCGGCTGGAGCACGGGAAGCCCCGTGTCCCGTCGGTGTCCGAGCCGGGCTGAGGCCCCGCACAGCCGTGTGTGTGCCGGGGGTCCCGGCGGTCGGTGGAGCCCGGCCCCGACCGCCCTCCCCTTCCCCGCAGCTGGGCCTGCGGGACGACGCGCTGCTGCGGGAGATCCGCGCCGCCCAGCGCCGCTTCGGCTTCGGCGACCCGGCGTTCTGAGCCGGCGGGCACATAAAGGCCGCGGGCACAT